>NC_048574.1:82950536-83003036 GCF_013265735.2 Oncorhynchus mykiss
TGGGGGGGGGGGGGGGGTTACAGACAGGGACACAGAGATGTAGCCTCCTACTATGGACAACAGGTGGGTGGGGGGGGGGGGGGTTACAGACAGGGACGCAGAGATGTAGCCTCCTACTATGGACAACAGGTGGGTGGGGGGGGGGGGTTACAGACAGGGACACAGAGATGTAGCCTCCTACTATGGACAACAGGTGGGTGGGGGGGGGGGGTTACAGACAGGGACACAGAGATGTAGCCTCCTACTATGGACAACAGGTGGGTGGGGGGGGGGGGTTACAGACAGGGACACAGAGATGTAGCCTCCTACTATGGACAACAGGTGGGTGGGGGGGGGGGGGTTACAGACAGGGACACAGAGATGTAGCCTCCTACTATGGACAACAGGTGGGTGGGGGGGGGGGGGTTACAGACAGGGACACAGAGATGTAGCCTCCTACTATGGACAACAGGTGGGGGGGGGGGGTTACAGACAGGGACACAGAGATGTAGCCTCCTACTATGGACAACAGGTGGGTGGGGGGGGGTTACAGACAGGGACACAGAGATGTAGCCTCCTACTATGGACAACAGGTGGGGGGGGGGGGGGTTACAGACAGGGACACAGAGATGTAGCCTCCTACTATGGACAACAGGTGGGGGGGGGGGGGGTTACAGACAGGGACACAGAGATGTAGCCTCCTACTATGGACAACAGGTGGGGGGGGGGGGGTTACAGACAGGGACACAGAGATGTAGCCTCCTACTATGGACAACAGGTGGGGGTGGGGGGGGGGGGGTTACAGACAGGGACACAGAGATGTAGCCTCCTACTATGGACAACAGGTGGGTGGGGGGGGGGGGGTTACAGACAGGGACACAGAGATGTAGCCTCCTACTATGGACAACAGGTGGGTGGGGGGGGGGGGGGTTACAGACAGGGACACAGAGATGTAGCCTCCTACTATGGACAACAGGTGGGTGGGGGGGGGGGTTACAGACAGGGACACAGAGATGTAGCCTCCTACTATGGACAACAGGTGGGGGGGGGGGGGTTACAGACAGGGACACAGAGATGTAGCCTCCTACTATGGACAACAGGTGGGTGGGGGGGGGGGTTACAGACAGGGACACAGAGATGTAGCCTCCTACTATGGACAACAGGTGGGGGGGGGGTTACAGACAGGGACACAGAGATGTAGCCTCCTACTATGGACAACAGGTGGGGGGGGGGGGGGGGTTACAGACAGGGACACAGAGATGTAGCCTCCTACTATGGACAACAGGTGGGTGGGGGGGGGGGGGGGTTACAGACAGGGACGCCATGGTATCGTTTTTGTACAGTCCCTCCCATGGTATCGTTTTGGTACAGTCCCTCCCATGGTATCGTTTTGGTACAGTCTCCCCCCATGGTATCGTTTTGGTACAGTCCCCACCATGGTATCGTTTTGGTACAGTCTCCCCCCATGGTATCGTTTTGGTACAGTCTCCCCCCATGGTATCGTTTTGGTACTGTCCCCCCCATGGTATCGTTTTGGTACAGTCCCTCCCATGGTATCGTTTTGGTACAGTCTCCCCCCATGGTATCGTTTTGGTACAGTCTCCCCCCATGGTATCGTTTTTGTACAGTCCCTCCCATGGTATCGTTTTGGTACAGTCCCTCCCATGGTATCGTTTTGGTACAGTCTCCCCATGGTATCGTTTTGGTACAGTCTCCCCTCCATGGTATCGTTTTGGTACAGTCCCCCCCATGGTATCGTTTTTGTACAGTCTCCCCCATGGTATCGTTTTGGTACAGTCCCTCCCATGGTATCGTTTTGGTACAGTCCCTCCCATGGTATCGTTTTGGTACAGTCTCCCCCCCATGGTATCGTTTTGGTACAGTCTCCCCTCCATGGTATCGTTTTGGTACAGTCCCCCCCATGGTATCGTTTTGGTACAGTCCCCCCCATGGTATCGTTTTGATACAGTCCCCCCCATGGTATCGTTTTGGTACAGTCCCCCCCATGGTATCGTTTTGGTACAGTCTCCCCCATGGTATCGTTTTGGTACAGTCTCCCCCCATGGTATCGTTTTGGTACAGTCTCCCCCCCCATGGTATCGTTTTGGTACAGTCTCCCCCCCCATGGTATCGTTTTGGTACAGTCTCCCACCATGGTATCGTTTTGGTACAGTCTCCCCCCATGGTATCGTTTTTGTACAGTCCCCCCCATGGTATCGTTTTGGTACAGTCCCCCCCATGGTATCGTTTTGGTACAGTCTCCCCCCATGGTATCGTTTTTGTACAGTCCCCCCCATGGTATCGTTTTGGTACAGTCCCCCCCATGGTATCGTTTTGGTACAGTCTCCCACCATGGTATCGTTTTGGTACAGTCCCCCCCATGGTATCGTTTTTGTACAGTCCCCCCCATGGTATCGTTTTGGTACAGTCCCCCCCATGGTATCGTTTTGGTACAGTCCCCCCCATGGTATCGTTTTGGTACAGTCTCCCACCATGGTATCGTTTTGGTACAGTCTCCCCCCATGGTATCGTTTTTGTACAGTCCCCCCCATGGTATCGTTTTGGTACAGTCCCCCCCATGGTATCGTGACAACACCTGTCTAAAAGCTGTGTGTGTGTGTGTGTGTGTCAGGGTCATCTCCATGGTCAGAAGATGCATGAAGCCAATCACCGAGCGGCGGCCCAGATCTTTGAGCGGGTCAACTCCTCCCTGCTGCCTCAGAACGTTCTAGATCTCCACGGACTGCATGTCGACGAGGCCTTACTCCACCTGTCACAGGTGTTAGAGAGGAAGACCACAGGTACACCTAGCTAGACCTCCAGGCTGAGTGATGAAGAGGTGTTAGAGAGGAAGACCACAGGTACACCTAGCTAGACCTCCAGGCTGCGTGATGAAGAGGTGTTAGAGAGGAAGACCACAGGTACACCTAGCTAGACCTCCAGGCTGCGTGATGAAGAGGTGTTAGAGAGGAAGACCACAGGTACACCTAGCTAGACCTCCAGGCTGTGTGATGAAGAGGTGTTAGAGAGGAAGACCACAGGTACACCTAGCTAGACCTCCAGGCTGCGTGATGAAGAGGTGTTAGAGAGGAAGACCACAGGTACACCTAGCTAGACCTCCAGGCTGCGTGATGAAGAGGTGTTAGAGAGGAAGACCACAGGTACACCTAGCTAGACCTCCAGGCTGTGTGATGAAGAGGTGTTAGAGAGGAAGACCACAGGTACACCTAGCTAGACCTCCAGGCTGTGTGATGAAGAGGAGTTAGAGAGGAAGACCACAGAGTTTTGTTCCCTAAATGTGACCACATGTTCTCCTCCTTTCCCTGTGTGTGTGTGTGTGTGTGTGTGTGTGTGTGTGTGTGTGTGTGTGTGAATATAGAGTGTCAGCAGGGTGTGTGTAGGTCTCAGCTGTCAGTTATAACAGGAAGAGGGAACCACAGCCAGGGAGGAGTGGCTCGTATCCGCCCTGCTGTCATAGACTACCTCAACACACAGGGCTACAGGTACCTTTACACACTGGGCTACAGGTACCTTTACATACACACACTGGGCTACAGGTACCTCAACACACACACTGGGCTACAGGTACCTCAACACACACACTGGGCTACAGGTACACACACACTGGGCTACAGGTACCTCAACACACACACTGGGCTACAGGTACCTCAACACACACACTGGGCTACAGGTACCTCAACACACGCACTGGGCTACAGGTACCTCAACACACTGGGCTACAGGTACCTCAACACACAGGGCTACAGGTACCTCAACACACACACTGGGCTACAGGTACCTCAACACACACACTGGGCTACAGGTACCTCAACACACGCACTGGGCTACAGGTACCTCAACACACTGGGCTACAGGTACCTCAACACACAGGGCTACAGGTACCTTAACACACTGGGCTACAGGTACACACACACACACACACTGGGCTACAGGTACCTCAACACACACACTGGGCTACAGGTACCTCAACACACACACTGGGCTACAGGTACCTCAACACACACACTGGGCTACAGGTACCTCAACACACTAGGCTACAGGTACCTCAACACACTGGGCTACAGGTACCTTAACACACTGGGCTACAGGTACACACACACACACACTGGGCTACAGGTACCTCAACACACACACTGGGCTACAGGTACCTCAACACACACACTGGGCTACAGGTACCTCAACTCACACACTGGGCTACAGGTACCTCAACACACACACTGGGCTACAGGTACACACACACTGGGCTACAGGTACACACACTGGGCTACAGGTACACACACACACACACACACACACAGGGCTACAGGTACACACACATAGGGCTACAGGTACCTCAACACACTGGGCTACAGGTACCTCAACACACACACTGGGATACAGGTACCTCAACACACTGGGCTACAGGTACACACACACTGGGCTACAGGTACACACACTGGGCTACAGGTACACACACACACACACACACACACACAGGGCTACAGGTACACACACATAGGGCTACAGGTACCTCAACACACAGGGCTACAGGTACCTCAACACACTGGGCTACAGGTACCTCAACACACTGGGCTACAGGTACACACACACACACACAGGGCTACAGGTCCCTCAACACACAGGGCTACAGGTACCTCAACACACTGGACTACAGGTACACACACACACACAGGGCTACAGGTACCTCAACACACTGGACTACAGGTACACACACACACACAGGGCTACAGGTACCTCAACACACTGGCTACAGGTACCTCAACACACTGGGCTACAGGTACCTCAACACACTGGCTACAGGTACACACACACACTGGGCTACAGGTACCTCAACACACTGGCTACAGGTACCTCAACACACACACTGGGCTACAGGTCCCTCAACACACACACTGGGCTACAGGTACCTCAACACACACACTGGGCTACAGGGACACACACAATCATTATGTCAATACTAGGTAACGCGACACACTCACCCTCTCTCTCCCCCCCTCTCCCCCTCTTTTTCTACACCCTCTCTCTCTCTCTGCCTCTCTCCCCAGGTTTACTGAGCCTAAGCCAGGTCTGTTGTTGGTGTGTCTGAACTGAGATGAAGCTGTGATGTGACTGACTGTCCTTATCCAGACACTACTGTCTCCTCCCCCTCTCCCCTGGAATCTACCTCTACCACTTCCTCTCTCACATACACAAAAAACACACCCTTCTCTCTCTCTGTCTCTCTCTCTCTCTCTGTCTCTCTCTCTGTCTCTCTCTCTCTCTGTATCTCTCTCTCTCTGTCTCTCTCTCTCTCTGTCTCTCTCTCTCTCTCTCTCTCTCTCTCTCTGTCTCTCTCTCTCTGTCTCTCTCTCTGTCTCTCTCTCTGTCTCGCTCTACCTCTCTCTCTCTGTCTCTCTCTTTCTCTCTCTCTGTCTCTCTCTGTGTCTCCCTCTTTCTCTCTCTCTCTCTCTCTCTCTCTCTCTCTCTCTTTGTCTGTCTGTCTGTCTCTCCCTGTCTCTCTCTGTCTGTCTGTCTCTCCCTGTCTCTCTCTGTCTGTCTGTCTCTCCCTGTCTCTAACAATTATTTTAATAGCTGCCGAAGAAATTGTCTTAATCTATTTTTATGTCTTCACTGTTGCCATGTTTGTACAATATTTTTGTTTTTGTATGAAACTTTATCAGGATTTACAAACAATGACAGAGCGAGAGTTCATTTTAAATTATATTAAATGTAGATTTTTAGATTTTATAAAACCATGTCAATCTAAGTGTATATCATTTATCTTAACATGATGTTTCTGTAATGGTGAATGTGTGGGGTTATTTACATTTAAGAGAAGTTATATCATTTTAAGAGAAGATATCTTGCCCGTTTATACATTTGATCAGAAGTGATATCTGGCCTGTTTATACATTAGATCAGAAGTGATATCTGGGCCGTTTATACATTAGATCAGAAGTGATATCTGGGCCGTTTATACATTAGATCAGAAGTGATAACCGGGCCGTTTATACATTAGATCAAAAGTGATATCTGGGCCGTTTATACATTTGATCAGAAGTGATATCTGGCCCGTTTATACATTAGATCAGAAGTGATATCTGGGCCGTTTATACATTAGATCAGAAGTGATATCTGGGCCGTTTATACATTAGATCAGAAGTGATAACCGGGCCGTTTATACATTAGATCAGAAGTGATATCTGGCCCGTTTATACATTAGATCAGAAGTGATAACCGGGCCGTTTATACATTAGATCAGAAGTGATAACCGGGCCGTTTATACATTAGATCAGAAGTGATATCTGGGCCGTTTATACATTAGATCAGAAGTGATATCTGGCCCGTTTATACATTAGATCAGAAGTGATAACCGGGCCGTTTATACATTAGATCAGAAGTGATATCTGGGCCGTTTATACATTAGATCAGAAGTGATATCTGGGCCGTTTATACATTAGATCGAAGAGTGTTGACAGTGTTGACAGAAACAGTGTTTGGTTTTGTTCTACTTTATGGCTGTCCCAAATGGCCCCCTATTCTCTATATAGGGAATCCAAATGGCCCCCTATTCTCTATATAGGGAATCCAAATGGCCCCCTATTCTCTATATAGGGAATTCAAATGGCCCCCTATTCTCTATATAGGGAATCCAAATGGCCCCCTATTCTCTATAGAGGGAATCCAAATGGCCCTCTATTCTCTATATAGGGAATCCAAATGGCCCTCTATTCTCTATATAGGGAATCCAAATGGCCCCCTATTCTCTATAGAGGGAATCCAAATGGCCCCCTATTCTCTATAGAGGGAATCGTAAATGGGTTAGGGACTGACTCCTAAAGGGTTAGGAACTGACTCCTAAATGGGTTAGGTACTGACTCCTAAAGGGTTTGGAACTGACTCCTAAAGGGTTAGGGACTGACTCCTAAATGGTTTAGGGACTGACTCCTAAAGGGTTAGGGTTAGGGACTGACTCCTAAAGGGTTAGGGTTAGGGACTGACTCCTAAAGGGTTAGGGACTGACTCCTATAGGGTTAGGGACTGACTCCTAAATGGGTTAGGTACTGACTCCTAAAGGGTTAGGGACTGACTCCTAAAGGGTTAGGGGTTAGGGACTGACTCCTAAAGGGTTAGGGACTGACTCCTAAAGGGTTAGGGACTGACTCCTAAATGGGTTAGGTGCTGACTCTTAAATGGGTTAGGGTTAGGGACTGACTCCTAAAGGGTTAGGGTTAGGGACTGACTCCTAAAGGGTTAGGGACTGACTCCTAAAGGGTTAGGGGTTATGGACTGACTCCTAAAGGGTTAGGGACTGACTCCTAAAGGGTTAGGGACTGACTCCTAAAGGGTTAGGGACTGACTCCTAATGGGTTAGGGACTGACTCCTAAAAGGGTTAGGTACTGACTCCTAAAAGGGTTAGGGGTTAGGGACTGACTCCTAAAGGGTTAGGGACTGACTCCTAAATGGGTTTGGGACTGACTCCTAAAGGGTTTGGGACTGACTCCTAAAGGGTTAGGGACTGACTCCTAAATGGGTTAGGGACTGACTCCTAAAGGGTTAGGGGTTAGGGACTGACTCCTAAAGGGTTAGGGACTGACTCCTAAATGGGTTAGGGTTTAGGGACTGACTCCTAAAGGGTTAGGGACTGACTCCTAAAGGGTTAGGGACTGACTCCTAAAGGGTTAGGGACTGACTCCTAAAGGGTTAGGAACTGACTCCTAAAGGGTTAGGGACTGACTCCTAAAGGGTTAGGGACTGACTCCTAAAGGGTTAGGGTTAGGGACAGACTCCTAAAGGGTTAGGGACTGACTCCTAAAGGGTTAGGGTTTAGGGACTGACTCCTAAATGTTTAGGGACTGACTCCTAAATGGGTTAGGGTTTAGGGACTGACTCCTAAAGGGTTAGGGTTAGGGACTGACTCCTAAAGGGTTAGGGACTGACTCCTAAAGGGTTAGGGTTTAGGGACTGACTCCTAAAGGGTTAGGGACTGACCCCTAAAGGGTTAGGGACTGACTCCTAAAGGGTTAGGGACTGACTCCTAAAGGGTTAGGGGTTAGGGACTGACTCCTAAAGGGTTTAGGGACAGACTCCTAAAGGGCTAGCGACTGACTCCTAAAGGGTTTAGGGACTGACTCCTAAAGGGTTTAGGGACTGACTCCTAAAGGGTTAGGGACTGACTCCTAAAGGGCTAGGGACAGACTCCTAAAGGGTTTAGGGACTGACTCCTAAAGGGTTAGGGACTGACTTCTAAAGGGTTTAGGGACTGACTCCTAAAGGGTTAGGGACTGACTCCTAAAGGGTTAGGGACTGACTCCTAAAGGGTTAGGGACTGACTCCTAAAGGGTTAGGGGTTAGGGACTGACTCCTAAAGGGTTAGGGTTAGGGACTGACTCCTAAAGGGTTAGGGACTGACTCCTAAAGGGTTAGGGACTGACTCCTAAAGGGTTAGGGACTGACTCCTAAAGGGTTAGGGACTGACTCCTAAAGGGTTAGGGACTGACTCCTAAAGGGTTTGGGACTGACTCCTAAAGGGTTAGGGACTGACTCCTAAAGGGTTAGGGACTGACTCCTAAAGGGTTTAGGGACTGACTCCTAAAGGGTTAGGGTTAGGGACTGACTCCTAAAGGGTTAGGGTTAGGGACTGACTCCTAAAAGGGAATTGTAGGCTACCAAAGGAAAGGGTATATTTTTATTTTCATAATTGTTGATTTATTTTCTTATGTATTATTTTTTTTATTTTTTTTACAAATTATATTTTCAATAAAGAACATTGTCTGTTCACTTTTGGAACACAATCAAATCAAGTCACAGTGTGTGTGTGTTTTAGTTGGTTGGCAACCAGTCTTTATGTCGTGTTGTGTTGTCTCTCCTTGTTGTGGTGAGTGTTTTTTTCCCCTATATTTATATTTTTAATCCCAGGCCCCCCTTCCGCAGGAGGCCGTTTTGTCTTTTGGTAGGCGGTCATTGTAAATAATAATTTATTCATAACTGACTTTCCTTGTTAAATAAAGGTGAAATTAGTTAATGAATTAAAGCAGGTGCTATAGTGTGGCAGCATCCGTTCATCTGCTCCGCCCCCCATCCCCCTTTAACGCTCTCGTCTCGTGGTGTATCCCCCATACCGGCGTGGGAAGGAACGGTTCATCTGACTCACGGGCTGCGTTCAGTACATTGTTACGTTCTGGAACGTGTTATTGAACGGAAACGGTGCTGTACAAACGGTGATGTTGTGGTTTTGGGGGGGGGGGGGGGGGTCAGCATGGCCACTACCGTTGAAACACGTCACTCATTGCTTGAAGCCACACCCACCGAACGGAGAGCAAACGTACCTCCAAAAGCCCCGTTCGAGAACGTTTTGTGGAAACGTGTCCTACAGTACAAATTGTTCCGGAACGTAGCAAACGTTCAAGAGAACTGAACGACACCCTACGGTGTCGGTAATTTCTCACTACTTTCCTTTCGATAAACATGACGCACAATTATTTCGTTCCATAACAAGTCGACTCATAGTCATGACGGAGAACCTTTTGACAAAATAGTTACTATGCCCGTTATACGTCTACAGAGAATAATATAGGGTCCTTTTTCCAATTAACAATTAACATATCCTAACCAGAGAGGATGCATTGGAAAATATATTGGTATTGATTAACTTTCGAGGTTTTATTTCCCTTGTCCTCCAACTCCTGTCTTGTCGTTATGCCACACGCCACGTTTCATATATAAACACGTTAACTCCAAGCTACTGCGTAAAGTATGTCGTTATGAGGCCACACGCCACGTTTCATATATAAACACGTTAACTCCAAGCTACTGCGTAAAGTCTTGTCGTTATGAGGCCACACGCCACGTTTCATATATAAACACGTTAACTCCAAGCTACTGCGTAAAGTCTGTCGTTATGAGGCCACACGCCACGTTTCATATATAAACACGTTAACTCCAAGCTACTGCGTAAAGTCTGTCGTTATGAGGCCACACGCCACGTTTTAGATGTAAACACATTAACTCCAAGCTACTGCGTACAGTCTGTCGTTATGAGGCCACACGCCACGTTTTAGATGTAAACACATTAACTCACAGCTACTGCGTAAAGTCTGTCGTTATGAGGCCACACGCCACGTTTCAGATGTAAACACATTAACTCCAAGCTACTGCGTAAAGTCTGTCGTTATGAGGCCACACGCCACGTTTTATATATAAACGCATTAACCCCAAGCTACTGCGTAAAGTCTGTCGTTATGAGGCCACACGCCACGTTTTATATATAAACGCATTAACCCCAAGCTACTGCGTAAAGTCTGTCGTTATGAGGCCACACGCCACGTTTTAGATGTAAACACATTAACCCCAAGCTACTGCGTAAAGTCTGTCGTTATGAGGCCACACGCCACGTTTTATATATAAACACGTTAACTCACAGCTACTGCGTAAAGTCTGTCGTTATGAGGCCACACGCCACGTTTTATATATAAACACGTTAACTCACAGCTACTGCGTAAAGTCTGTCGTTATGAGGCCACACGCCACGTTTTATATATAAACGCATTAACCCCAAGCTACTGCGTAAAGTCTGTCGTTATGAGGCCACACGCCACGTTTTAGATGTAAACACATTAACCCCAAGCTACTGCGTAAAGTCTGTCGTTATGAGGCCACACGCCACGTTTTATATATAAACACGTTAACTCACAGCTACTGCGTAAAGTTGTCTATCTAAGCGATCAAAAACAACAGCTGCTTCGTGAGTTATAGAGACGCTGAAATACTAAGAACAGAAACGAAACGGTATCAACACACCTCCTCCTCCACGCTCAACAAACGGATGCTGTTAGTGAGATGAGAGAGAGAGACAGACAGCGCATCTCATTTCCCTCTCCGTTTTTTGTACAGATAGTAAGTAGTAAGCTGTGTAAGTGACGCATATAAACGTGTATAAGTAGTTCTGTGCATATAGAATAATAATAGGCTATTTACTTTCGCTTTAAGCAGTATTTATAAAAGTAGCCTAATGTATATACCGTAAAAAAAAAAAAGTTACTTTTCTACCGAGGCACCAAACCGTCTCCGAGTCCCCCCCCCCCCAAAAAAATGCTTTGAGCTGAAGCGCGACATCCGCCCGTTGCCATCATGAAGACAGGCTGCGGTGTCGACGTCTGACAACACGGTGAGCTATCTTTTTGTTCTATTCTTCTGTCTACGACAAGTAACAAAAGTTGTTTTGTTTTGTTTTCATGTCTTTTTGTTTTAATCCAGCCAGAATACCTCATTTAATATGAGCCTACTAAATACATTATTAATGTATTGGAGAGTCACAGAATCATTTGGCGTTTCATATTCATTGTTTAAACCAATAGTCCTACACACAAAAAAAATGTTATTATCCAATTTTAACTATTTGTATCTCAATAAAATGATAAACGACACACATTAATCCCTTACATTTGGTTTCACATAAATAGGCTCTATTTGAATGGCTAAAATTGAGTTTAGTGGGCCTCTCTGCACTATGCTTCTAGACCGTCGTGACTGTGGGGGGTAAAGTAGATGAAAACAAAATGTCAGTTATCATGGCAGGGTAAAGAACGGAGCTTTTCAACTCTTCCTGGGGGTAGATGATGAAGGAACGGAGCTTTTCAATTCTTCCTGGGGGTAGATGATGAAGGAACGGAGCTTTTCAATTCTTCATGGGGGTAGATGATGAAGGAACGGAGCTTTTCAACTCTTCATGGGGGTAGATGGTGAAGGAACAGAGCTTTTCAACTCTTCCTGGGGGTAGATGGTGAAGGAACAGAGCTTTTCAACTCTTCCTGGGGGTAGATGGTGAAGAAACTGAGCTTTTCAACTCTTCCTGGGGGTAGATGATGAAGGAACAGAGCTTTTCAACTCTTCCTGGGGGTAGATGATGAAGGAACGGAGCTTTTCAACTCTTCCTGGGGGTAGATGGTGAAGAAACAGAGCTTTTCAACTCTTCCTGGGGGTAGATGGTGAAGGAACAGAGCTTTTCAACTCTTCCTGGGGGTAGATGGTGAAGAAACAGAGCTTTTCAACTCTTCCTGGGGGTAGATGGTGAAGGAACGGAGCTGTTCAACTCTTCCTGGGGGTAGATGGTGAAGGAACGGAGCTGTTCAACTCTTCCTCTGGGTAGATGATGAAGGAACAGAGCTGTTCAACTCTTCCTGGGGGTAGATGGTGAAGAAACAGAGCTTTTCAATTCTTCCTGGGGGTAGATGATGAAGGAACAGAGCTTTTAAACTCTTCCTGGGGGTAGATGATGTTTGAATAACACTTAACTCTCTAATCTAGTGTTTCTATAAAGTCATGGTGAATGGTGTCCATCTTTTAAACAAAACAAGGGCATTTCTCGATGTCAGTAACAATACCGGTATATCCTTTACACGCCCTAATAGAGGATCAGTTGGGTTCAAGACAAAACACACCTTCAGTCTGTTGTGGTCTGCATTTGGCTCCTGGGGGACTGCCATTGCTGTGTAGGGAGAGTAGTTAGGAGTCAGTAGCCTAGTTAGGAGTCTAGTCAGTCAGTAGTCTAGTTAGTCAGTAGGTCTAGTTAGTAGTCAGTAGGTCTAGTTAGTAGTCAGTAGTCTGGCTAGTAGTCAGTAGTCTAGTCAATGATCTAGTTAGTAGTCTAGTTAGTAGTCAGTAATCTAGTCAGTAGTCTAGTTAGTAGTCAATCTAGTCAGTAGTCTAGTTAGTAGTCAATAGGCTAGTCAATGATCTAGTCAGTAGTCTAGTTAATAGTCAATAGTCTAGTCAATAATCTAGTCAGTAGTCTAGTCTAGTTAGTAGTCAGTAGTCTAGTTTGTAGTCAGTAGTCTAGTTAGTAGTCAGTAGTCTAGTCTAGTTCGTAGTCAGTAGTCTAGTTAGTAGTCTAGTTAGTCATTATACAACGGGTGGGTCTAATCCTAGATGCTGATTAGTTAAACCCGCATTCCAGCCGTTGTCTATTCCACAAAGTACCACCAGCTAAATCTAAGAAGTCAAAATGCCTATTTACTCCGTTCCATCTGACTGCGCAATCCACTGTCTCATCAGCCCAGCCAGGCAATTTATAAAAAGCATCTAGACATTATATGACATTTCTTTTAGAGTAACGTTTAGTTTTCAACAGCGGTGATTTGTATAAACCGTTGCCGTCTGTCTCTCCGACATTTGCAACATTGTTTCAATATTCAAATTCCCCCTCCAGCTGTCGCATAGTAATGAACGAGTCGGGATGAGACGGGCGGGCAGCGTTTCACAGCCAGTCGAAATCATGAATCATTTAAAAAAAAAAAATGGATATATACACAGAACTGTCAATAAAGACAGGTAAAACGAAGTGATTGTGTTCGATGTGATGTTTCGCTACTGTAGCTCCTCTGAACGACCGTGTCCTGACGAGCAGGCACATGTGGAAAGATTAAATAGTATGAATAAATTAATCTGTCCTCCCTCCCTCTTCTCTGGCGTTATCACTGTAGGAGTTAATAACCAAATCTATGGGTCGGTGCTGTCCTCCCTCCCTCTTCTCTGGCGTTATCACTGTAGGAGTTAATAACCAAATCTATGGGTCGGTGCTGTCCTCCCTCCCTCTTCTCTGGCGTTATCACTGTAGGAGTTAATAACCAAATCTATGGGTTGGTGCTGTCCTCCCTCCCTCTTCTCTGGCGTTATCACTGTAGGAGTTAATAACCAAATCTATGGGTCGGTGCTGTCCTCCCTCCCTCTTCTCTGGCGTTATCACTGTAGGAGTTAATAACCAAATCTATGGGTCGGTGCTGTCCTCCCTCCCTCTTCTCTTGCGTTATCACTGTAGGAGTTAATAACCACATCTATGGGTCGGCTCTGTCCTCCCTCCCTCTTCTCTGGCGTTATCACTGTAGGAGTGTAGTTAATAACCAAATCTATGGGTCGGCTCTGTCCTCCCTCCCTCTTCTCTGGCGTTATCACTGTAGGAGTTAATAACCACATCTATGGGTCGGCTCTGTCCTCCCTCCCTCTTGTCTGGCGTTATCACTGTAGGAGTGTAGTTAATAACCAAATCTATGGGTCGGCTCTGTCCTCCCTCCCTCTTCTCTGGCGTTATCACTGTAGGAGTTAATAACCAAATCTATGGGTCGGCGCTGTCCTCCCTCCCTCTTCTCTGGCGTTATCACTGTAGGAGTTAATAACCAAATCTATGGGTCGGTGCTGTCCTCCCTCCCTCTTCTCTGGCGTTATCACTGTAGGAGTTTATAACCACATCTATGGGTCGGCTCTGTCCTCCCTCCCTCTTCTCTGGCGTTATCACTGTAGGAGTTAATAACCAAATCTATGGGTCGGCTCTGTCCTCCCTCCCTCTTCTCTGGCGTTATCACTGTAGGAGTTAATAACCACATCTATGGGTCGGCTCTGTCCTCCCTCCCTCTTCTCTGGCGTTATCACTGTAGGAGTTAATAACCACATCTATGGGTCGGCTCTGTCCTCCCTCCCTCTTCTCTGGCGTTATCACTGTAGGAGTTAATAACCAAATCTATGGGTCGGCTCTGTCCTCCCTCCTTCTTCTCTGGCGTTATCACTGTAGGAGTTAATAACCAAATCTATGGGTCGGCTCTGTCCTCCCTCCCTCTTCTCTGGCGTTATCACTGTAGGAGTTAATAACCACATCTATGGGTCGGCTCTGTCCTCCCTCCCTCTTCTCTGGCGTTATCACTGTAGGAGTTAATAACCACATCTATGGGTCGGCTCTGTCCTCCCTCCCTCTTCTCTGGCGTTATCACTGTAGGAGTTAATAACCACATCTATGGGTCGGCTCTGTCCTCCCTCCCTCTTCTCTGGCGTTATCACTGTAGGAGTTAATAACCAAATCTATGGGTCTGCTCTGTCCTCCCTCCCTCATACATGACTGGGTCACTACGGAGAGGAGAAGGTACATGCTCAGATTTCGGGCAGCTTTTCTCTGTAAATTTAAATGTCAATCAATCACTTATTTTATTTTAAATAGCCCTTCTTTTACATCAGCAGCTCGTCACAGTGTATTACATATGTGCAGCCTAATAAAAAAAAAGCTGAATCTGATGTGTTTTAGTGCTGGGCTGGAACGAATACCTGCACAATTAGTAGCTCTACTTTATTAGAGCAACCCCCCCCCCCCCTCTCACGGAGTCAACGGTGTCCTCATCAGATAATGTTCTCACAGCTCTCTACCGTATGCCGGGCCTTGATTGGATGGAATAATCACCTGTGACGTCAGGTGACCTCGATTGATCGCAGGAGGCGGAGCCTGGTGTCAACTCCGTGGAGAACACAGAGAGGTAAGTGAAGAGGAACTGAGATAGATGGGGGGGGCTGTGTTTAGACAGAGAGAGAGAGTTGGAGAGAGAGAGAGAGTGTGTATGTGTGTAGAGAGAGAGTGTATGTGTGTAGAGAGAGAGTGTGTGTGTGTAGAGAGAGAGAGAGTGTGTGTATGTGTGTAGAGAGAGAGTGTGTGTGTAGAGAGAGAGAGAGTTTGGGTATGTGTGTAGAGAGAGAGTGTGTGTGTGTAGAGAGAGAGTGTGTGTGTGTAGAGAGAGAGAGAGTGTGTGTGTGTAGAGTGAGAGAGTGTGTGTGTGTAGAGAGAGAGAGAGTGTGTGTGTGTGTAGCGCGAGAGAGAGAGAGAGTTAGAGAGAGAGTGTGTGTGTAGAGAGAGTGTGTGTATAGAGAGAGTGTGTGTAGAGAGAGGGAGAGTGTGTGTGTAGAGAGAGAGAGAGTGTGTGTGTGTGTAGAGAGAGTGAGAGGTGTGTGTGTGTAGAGAGAGTGTGTGTGTGTGTGTGTGTGTAGAGTGAGAGGTGTGTGTGTGTAGAGTGAGAGGTGTGTGTGTGTAGAGAGAGTGTGTGTGTGTGTGTGTGTAGAGAGAGAGAGGTGTGTGTGTAGAGAGTGTGTGTGTGTAGAGAGAGAGAGTGTGTGTGTAGAGACAGAGAGAGAGAGTGTGTGTGTAGAGAGAGAGAGAGAGAGAGAGTGTGTGTGTAGAGTGAGAGGAGTGTGTGTGTAGAGTGAGAGGTGTGTGTGTGTAGAGAGAGAGAGAGAGAGTGTGTGTGTGTGTAGAGAGGTGTGTGTGTGTAGAGAGAGTGTGTGTGTGTGTGTGTGTGTGTAGAGTGAGAGGTGTGTGTGTGTAGAGAGAGTGTGTGTGTGTGTGTGTGTAGAGTGAGAGGTGTGTGTGTAGAGTGAGAGGTGTGTGTGTGTAGAGAGAGAGAGAGTGTGTGTAGAGAGAGTGAGAGGTGTGTGTGTGTAGAGAGAGTGTGTGTAGAGAGAGAGTGAGAGGTGTGTGTGTAGAGAGAGGTGTGTGTGTGTAGAGAGAGAGTGTGTAGAGAGAGAGACAGAGTGAAAACCATATGAAGACAGTCAGAGCCCTTCAGCTTCTCTACTGGAGCAGTAGAGCCAGTAAACTCTGTGGTGAGAGAGAGAGACACATGCAGTTAGCATCATGACTCTACACACCAGGTGACCACAACCCCCTGATCTCAACCCTCCTCTACTTCAGGACTACAACGTCTCCCTAAAGAACTACAACCCCCACAGAGAGTATCACAGAGTAGGTGACCACAACCCGCTGATCCTAACCCTCCTCTACTTCAGGACTACAACGTCTCCCTAAGGAACTACAACCCCCACAGAGAGTATCACAGAGTAGGTGACCACAACCCGCTGATCCTAACCCTCCTCTACTTCAGGACTACAACGTCTCCCTAAAGAACTACAACCCCCACAGAGAGTATCACAGAGTAGGTGACCACAACCCGCTGATCCTAACCCTCCTCTACTTCAGGACTACAACATCTCCCTAAAGAACTACAACCCCCACAGAGTATCACAGAGAAGGTGACCACCATCACTATGGACGTCACAACCCCCTGATCTCAACCCTCCTCCGCTTCAGGACTACAACTCAACGTCTCCCTAAAGGACTACAACCCCCAGGGTTCCGAGCGGAGCAGCCATGAGCGCGGAGACCCAGGTGAAGTGTGTGCTGGTGGGGGACAGTGCTGTCGGGAAGACGGCCCTCCTGGTTCGCTTCACCTCAGAGACCTTCCCTGAGTGCTACAAACCAACTGTGTACGAGAACACTGGAGTGGAGGTCTTCATGGACGGGGCCCCGGTAGGAATAAAACATTACCTACTACAATAATACCCTTTACCTACTACAATAATACCCTTTACCTACTACAATAATACCCTTTACCTACTACAATAATACCCTTTACATCATTACCTACTACAATAATACCCTTTACCTACTACAATAAAACCCTTTATCTACTACAATAATACCCTTTAACTACTACAATAATACCCTTTAACTACTACAATAATACCCTTTACATCATTACCTACTACAATAATACCCTTTACATCATTACCTACTACAATAATACCCTTTACCTACTACAATAAAACCCTTTACCTACTACAATAATACCCTTTACCTACTACAATAATACCCTTTACATCATTACCTACTACAATAATACCCTTTACCTACTACAATAATACCCTTTAACTACTACAATAATACCCTTTAACTACTACAATAATACCCTTTACATCATTACCTACTACAATAATACCCTTTACCTACTACAATAAAACCCTTTACCTACTACAATAATACCCTTTACCTACTACAATAATACCCTTTACATCATTACCTACTACAATAATACCCTTTACCTACTACAATAATACCCTTTACCTACTACAATAATACCCTTTAACTACTACAATAATACCCTTTACCTACTACAATAATACCCTTTACCTACTACAATAATACCCTTTACCTACTACAATAATACCCTTTACCTACTACAATAATACCCTTTACCTACTACAATAATACCCTTTACCTACTACAATAATACCCTTTACCTACTACAATAATACCCATTACCTACTACAATAATACCCTTTACCTACTACAATAATACCCTTTACCTCATTACCTACTACAATAATACCCTTTACCTACTACAATAATACCCTTTACCTACTACAATAATACCCTTTACCTACTACAATAATACCCTTTACCTACTACAATAATACCCTTTACCTACTACAATAATACCCTTTACATCATTACCTACTACAATAATACCCATTACCTACTACAATAATACCCTTTACCTACTACAATAATACCCTTTACCTACTACAATAATACCCTTTACCTACTACAATAATACCCTTTACCTACCACAATAATACCCTTTACCTACTACAATAATACCCTTTACCTACTACAATAATACCCTTTACCTACTACAATAATACCCTTTACCTACTACAATAATACCCTTTACCTACTACAATAATACCCTTTACCTACTACAATAATACCCTTTACCTACTACAATAATACCCTTTACCTACTACAATAATACCCTTTACCTACTACAATAATACCCTTTACCTACTACAATAATACCCTTTACCTACTACAATAATACCCTTTACCTACTACAATAATACCCTTTAACTACTACAATAATACCCATTACCTACTACAATAATACCCTTTACCTACTACAATAATACCCTTTACCTACTACAATAATACCCTTTACCTACTACAATAATACCTTTACCTACTACAATAATACCCGTTACCTACTACAATAATACCCGTTACCTACTACAATAATACCATTTACCTACTACAATAATACCCTTTACCTACTACAATAATACCCTTTACCTACTACAATAATACCCTTTACATCATTACCTACTACAATAATACCCTTTACCTACTACAATAATACCCTTTACCTACTACAATAATACCCTTTACCTACTACAATAATACCCTTTACCTACTACAATAATACCCTTTACCTACTACAATAATACCCTTTAACTACTACAATAATACCCTTTAACTACTACAATAATACCCTTTACCTACTACAATAATACCCTTTACCTACTACAATAATACCATTTACCTACTACAATAATACCCGTTACCTACTACAATAATACCCTTTAACTACTACAATAATACCCTTTACCTACTACAATAATACCCTTTACCTACTACAATAAAACCCTTTACCTACTACAATAATACCCTTTACCTACTACAATAATACCCTTTACCTACTACAATAATACCCTTTACCTACTACAATAATACCCTTTACCTACTACAATAATACCCTTTACCTACTACAATAATACCCTTTACCTACTACAATAATACCCTTTACCTACTACAATAATACCCTTTAACTACTACAATAATACCCTTTACCTACTACAATAATACCCTTTACCTACTACAATAATACCCTTTACCTACTACAATAATACCCTTTACCTACTACAATAATACCCTTTACCTACTACAATAATACCCTTTACCTACTACAATAATACCCTTTACCTACTACAATAATACCCTTTACCTACTACAATAATACCCTTTACCTACTACAATAATACCCTTTACATCATTAACTACTACAATAATACCCTTTACCTACTACAATAATACCCTTTACCTACTACAATAATACCCTTTACCTACTACAATAATACCCTTTACCTACTACAATAAAACCCTTTAACTACTACAATAATACCCTTTACCTACTACAATAATACCCTTTACCTACTACAATAAAACCCTTTACCTACTACAATAATACCCTTTACCTACTACAATAATACCCTTTACCTACTACAATAATACCCTTTAACTACTACAATAATACCCTTTACCTACTACAATAATACCCTTTACCTACTACAATAATACCCTTTACCTACTACAATAATACCCTTTACCTACTACAATAATACCCTTTACCTACTACAATAAAACCCTTTACCTACTACAATAATACCCTTTACCTACTACAATAATACCCTTTATCTACTACAATAATACCCTTTACCTACTACAATAATACCCTTTACCTACTACAATAATACCCTTTACCTACTACAATAATACCCTTTACCTACTACAATAATACCCTTTACCTACTACAATAATACCCTTTACCTACTACAATAATACCCTTTACCTACTACAATAATACCCTTTACCTACTACAATAATATCCTTTACCTACTACAATAATACCCTTTACCTACTACAATAATACCCTTTACCTACTACAATAATACCCTTTACCTACTACAATAATACCCTTTACCTACTACAATAATACCCTTTACCTACTACAATAATACCCTTTACCTACTACAATAATACCCTTTACCTACTACAATACTACCCTTTACCTACTACAATAATACCCTTTACCTACTACAATAATACCCTTTACCTACTACAATAATACCCTTTACATCATTACCTACTACAATAATACCCTTTACCTTCTACAATAATACCCTTTACCTACTACAATAATACCCTTTACCTACTACAATAATACCCTTTACCTACTACAATAATACCCTTTACCTACTACAATAATACCCTTTACCTACTACAATAATACCCTTTACCTACTACAATAATACCCTTTACCTACTACAATAATACCCTTTACCTACTACAATAATACCCGTTACCTACTACAATAATACCCTTTACCTACTACAATAATACCCTTTACCTACTACAATAATACCCTTTAGCTACTACAATAATACCCTTTACCTACTACAATAATACCCTTTACCTACTACAATAATACCCTTTACCTACTACAATAATACCCTTTACCTACTACAATAATACCCTTTACCTACTACAATAACACCCTTTACCTACTACAATAATACCCTTTACCTCATTACCTACTACAATAATACCCTTTACCTACTACAATAATACCCTTTACCTACTACAATAATACCCTTTACCTACTACAATAATACCCTTTACCTACTACAATAATACCCTTTACCTACTACAATAATACCCTTTACCTACTACAATAATACCCTTTACCTACTACAATAATACACTACAAATCATTTAACTACTACAATAATACACTACAACTCATTTAACTACTACAATAATACACTACAACTCATTTAACTACTACAATAATACACTACAACTCATTAACCTACTACAATAATACCCTTTACCTACTACAATAATACCCTTTACCTACTACAATAATACACTACAACTCATTTAACTACTACAATAATACACTACAAATCATTTAACTACTACAATAATACACTACAACTCATTTAACTACTACAATAATACCCTTTACCTCATTTAACTACTACAATAATACCCTTTACCTCATTTAACTACTACAATAATACACTACAACTCATTTAACTACTACAATAATACACTACAAATCATTTACCTACTACAATAATACACTACAACTCATTTAACTACTACAATAATACACTACAACTCATTTAACTACTACAATAATACACTACAAATCATTTAACTACTACAATAATACACTACAAATCATTTACCTACTACAATAATACCCTACAACTCATTTAACTACTACAATAATACCCTTTACCTACTACAATAATACCCTTTACCTACTACAATAATACCCTTTACCTACTACAATAATACCCTTTACCTACTACAATAATACCCTTTACCTACTACAATAATACCCTTTACCTACTACAATAATACCCTTTACCTACTACAATAATACCCTTTACCTACTACAATAATACCCGTTACCTACTACAATAATACCCTTTACCTACTACAATAATACCCTTTACCTACTACAATAATACCCTTTAGCTACTACAATAATACCCTTTACCTACTACAATAATACCCTTTACCTACTACAATAATACCCTTTACCTACTACAATAATACCCTTTACCTACTACAATAATACCCTTTACCTACTACAATAACACCCTTTACCTACTACAATAATACCCTTTACCTCATTACCTACTACAATAATACCCTTTACCTACTACAATAATACCCTTTACCTACTACAATAATACCCTTTACCTACTACAATAATACCCTTTACCTACTACAATAATACCCTTTACCTACTACAATAATACCCTTTACCTACTACAATAATACCCTTTACCTACTACAATAATACACTACAAATCATTTAACTACTACAATAATACACTACAACTCATTTAACTACTACAATAATACACTACAACTCATTTAACTACTACAATAATACACTACAACTCATTAACCTACTACAATAATACCCTTTACCTACTACAATAATACCCTTTACCTACTACAATAATACACTACAACTCATTTAACTACTACAATAATACACTACAAATCATTTAACTACTACAATAATACACTACAACTCATTTAACTACTACAATAATACCCTTTACCTCATTTAACTACTACAATAATACCCTTTACCTCATTTAACTACTACAATAATACACTACAACTCATTTAACTACTACAATAATACACTACAAATCATTTACCTACTACAATAATACACTACAACTCATTTAACTACTACAATAATACACTACAACTCATTTAACTACTACAATAATACACTACAAATCATTTAACTACTACAATAATACACTACAAATCATTTACCTACTACAATAATACCCTACAACTCATTTAACTACTACAATAATACCCTTTACATCAGGGCTGTTCAACTGGCGGCCCGCGGACCAGATCCGGCCTGTTTCTTCATTTAGACTGGTCCTTATGAGCGTTAGCGAACGATCTGCCAGACAATCCCCAGTTCAGCGCCAAGCAACATGGTGATTGTCTGACGTGTTGGTTGTTAGCGGTTTCTAGATCTTATTTAGTAGGCACGTTGATGATCTATTTTCTACATATGAGTCTTGGTTTCCAGAGTTTTATGGTTTTTAAAATACAACACATGGGACTCGATAGAGACGGGGACAAATCGACCTCATGGCTGAGGGAAAGGAATTCAGAGGATTTTTTGGTATTCATTTTTAGTTTTATATATATATCATTTGTATTTATTGTAAATAATAATTTTATTATTATTTAGGAATTGGTTCTTAAAAATATATATATATATTAACCTTTTTATTTAACTAGGCAAGTCATTTAAGAACAAATTCTTATTTACAATGTCGGCCTACCGAGGAACAGTGGGTTAACTGGTCTAGGAACAGTGGGTTAACTGGTCTAGGAACAGTAGGGTTAACTGGTCTAGGAACAGTAGGGTTAACTGGTCTAGGAACAGTAGGGTTAACTGGTCTAGGAACAGTAGGGTTAACTGGTCTAGGAACAGTAGGGTTAACTGGTCTAGGAACAGTAGGGTTAACTGGTCTAGGAACAGTAGGGTTAACTGGTCTAGGAACAGTAGGGTTAACTGGTCTAGGAACAGTAGGGTTAACTGGTCTAGGAACAGTAGGGTTAACTGCCTTGTTCAGGGGGCAGAATGACAATTTTTTTTACCTTGTCAGCTCGGGGTTTCGATACAGCAACATAATGGGTTACTGGCCCAGCGATCTAACCACTCGGCTACCCTGTCGCTAGGCTACCCTGTTGCTAGGCTACTTGCTTCAGACTGGAATTTACATATTACATCATTGAAGTCTCACCATACATTAACATGGTAGTGTCAACATCACAACACACTGGAGAGGTCGGAGGGTCACCTGATCAGGAAATGACCCCCCCTGACACATCCTTCACGACCTTTAACCCCCTCTGATGGTAATGAGGCTGTTTATCCCTGTTGGTGTCTTTGTTTTGTATTTTTAATGCTTTATTTAAAGAGCTTTATTTTAAAAAATCTCAACGTCACAAAGAATAAAACATTTTAAAACATTACAAATATGATTTCGAAGAAGACAGAACAACAAAAAAAAAAATTGAATAATTAAAACGTTTTTTTTTTTTAAAGTCACATTTATAACATATTTGTTTTACTCTCCAGATCAACCTGGGTTTGTGGGACACGGCAGGAAATGACACGTTCAGACAGATCCGTCCGATGTCCTATCAGCAGGCGGATGTGGTCCTGATCTGCTACTCCGTGGCCAACGCCGCCTCCCTCGCCAGCGTCAAGCACAAGTGGCTGGTAGAGGTACGGGACGACCTTTTCCTACTCTCTGAGTAGATCCTTCTGGAAGTGTTCTGTGTGTGTGTTTTTATTGGATAGAGAGAGGTGAAAGGTCGGAGAGAGAGTGAGCGGTGGGACGGATTCCAACCTGACGCTACGTAGGACAAGCTCTCCAGAGGCAGCAGCTCAGACCGCTAAACCAAACAACCTTTTTCTATTCTTACAGACACGTCTGAAATAATCATTTGAGTCAATTCAGGAAGTAGACACGAGATCAGTAGTTGGATGCTTCGGTAAACTAAAGATCTGTTTCCATTTTTTTATTTTCTCTCTCTCTCTGTCTCTCTCTCTGTCTCTCTCTCTGTCTCTCTCTCTGTCACTCTCTCTCTCTGTATCTCTCTCTCTCTCTCTCTCTCTCTCTCTCTCTCTCTCTGTCTCTGTCTCTCTCTGTCTCTCTCTCTCTCTCTCTCTCTCTCTCTCTGTCTCTCTCTCTCTCTCTCTCTCTCTCTCATTGAGAAGCAGTGAGAAGGAATTGGAATTAGGATTTTAGTTCACTTCCTGAGTTGAAATGGAATTGAGCCCAACTCTGGCTTCATATATCCCGTATCAAAACACATGTTTAAAACTATTTGACTATAACAAAATGGTATTTTAAAAACATTTTAATGTCATTGTAGGTGCGTGACAACCTTCCCCGTGTCCCGGTGCTGGTGGTGGCCACCCAGACGGACCAGCGTGACTCCGGGCCTCACAGCGCCTCCTGCTCCTCCGCCGCCGAGGGCAAACGCCTCGCTCAGGACATACGGGCCAAGGGATACCTGGAGTGCTCGTCGCTAAGCAACCGCGGCGTGCAGCAAGTGTTCGAGTGTGCGGTGAGGACAGCGGTGAACCAGGCCAGGAAACGGACGCGTCCGCGGATGTTTGATATCAACAGCTGCGTGGTGTTTTGACCTCTGAACCTTTTGGGGGGGGCTAGGTTGGGGTGGTGCTGGGTGGATACTGAAGCCTCTAACTACTGCTCTGGGATCAGGTCTCGGGGCCAGTGGCGACTGCAGACTTGGACTCATCACCAGGGACTTGAGACTGGCGGGTTAATGACTCGACTACATCACTGTGTCTGACTTGAACTGTTCGAGGTCCTGTCTGACCCCATGACCTGTGGTTTTGGGGGAACTGAGGTCCTGTCTGACCCCATGACCTGTGGTTTTGGGGGAACTGAGGTCCTGTCTGACCCCAGGACCTGTGGTTTTGGGGGAACTCTTGTTTAACTGTTGTTGTTTTTTTTTTGTGAAAACTATGTAAAACTACAAAATAACAAACAAAACGGGATCATTCCTGGAGGAGCAGAGAGAGAGAGAGACAAGAGTGATTAGTGAAGCAGTATAAATACCCTGAAGCCCAGGTGGCTCCAATCACTAACGACCCTCCGCCTGCAGGAGGAACCGCCCCTGCACTACAGAGGAGGGGCCGTGACATTATCCCTGACAAGTTTGTTTTTTTGTTTTTTAATTCTTATTTCAGTTCACAATAAAATAAAACAATACAAGTCGATAACAACTATTTCCGTTCTCCGTCTATAGATGTTAAAAGTTTTCCTTTTGTAAAGGTTTTCTAGCTCAGGTTTGTCCGTTTCCTTTGTTAAATTAGTGTTGCCCAAAAGTGTGCCTGAACATAATTCATAAATAAATTAATGTTGCCCAACAGTGTGCCTGAACATAATTCATAAATAAATACATGTTGCCCAACAGTATGCCTGAACATAATTCATAAATAAATGACCTTCCACCTATAAATTCTACTAAGAAATCAGCATATTTAAAGAGATCTTGGAGTAGGAAAACCAATGTGTTTTTTTTTACAAAGTACTGGTTAGCCATGTACTGTCACATGAATATCTCACACACACACAGACAGGATGAGGGAGGATGACAGTGTTGTGTTGTGGTGAAGGTTGAGATCAGAGATGATGACCGCAGCAGCTGTAGTTGACAGCCAGTAACAGTCTGGAGCTCATTAACCCTGACAGTAACAGTCTGGAGCTCATTAACCCTGACAGTAACAGTCTGGAGCTCATTAACCCTGACAGTAACAGTCTGGAGCTCATTAACCCTGACAGTAACAGTCTGGAGCTCATTAACCCTGACAGTAACAGTCTGGAGCTCATTAACCTTGACAGTAACAGTCTGGAGCTCATTAACCTTGACAGTAACAGTCTGGAGCTCATTAACCTTGACAGTAACAGTCTGGAGCTCATTAACCCTGACAGTAACAGTCTCTGTTACATTAACCCTGACAGTAACAGTCTCTGTTACATTAACCCTGACAGTAACAGTCTCTGTTACATTAACCCTGACAGTAACAGTCTCTGTTACATTAACCCTGACAGTAACAGTCTCTGTTACATTAACCCTGACAGTAGCAGTCTCTGTTACATTAACCCTGACAGTAACAGTCTCTGTTACATTAACCCTGACAGTAACAGTCTGGAGCTCATTAACCCTGACAGTAACAGTCTGGAGCTCATTAACCTTGACAGTAACAGTCTCTGTTACATTAACCCTGACAGTAACAGTCTCTGTTACATTAACCCTGACAGTAACAGTCTCTGTTACATTAACCCTGACAGTAACAGTCTCTGTTACATTAACCCTGACAGTAACAGTCTCTGTTACATTAACCCTGACAGTAACAGTCTGGAGCTCATTAACCTTGACAGTAACAGTCTCTGTTACATTAACCCTGACAGTAACAGTCTCTGTTACATTAACTCTGACAGTAACAGTCTCTGTTACATTAACCCTGACAGTAACAGTCTCTGTTACATTAACCCTGACAGTAACAGTCTCTGTTACATTAACCCTGCCAGTAACAGTCTCTGTTACATTAACCCTGCCAGTAACAGTCTCTGTTACATTAACCCTGACAGTAACAGTCTCTGTTACATTAACTCTGACAGTAACAGTCTCTGTTACATTAACCCTGACAGTAACAGTCTCTGTTACATTAACCCTGACAGTAACAGTCTCTGTTACATTAACCCTGACAGTAACAGTCTCTGTTACATTAACCCTGACAGTAACAGTCTCTGTTACATTAACTCTGACAGTAACAGTCTGGAGCTCATTAACCCTGACAGTAACAGTCTGGAGCTCATTAACCTTGACAGTAACAGTCTCTGTTACATTAACCCTGACAGTAACAGTCTCTGTTGCATTAACCCTGACAGTAACAGTCTGGAGCTCATTAACCCTGACAGTAACAGTCTCTGTTACATTAACCCTGACAGTAACAGTCTCTGTTACATTAACCCTGACAGTAACAGTCTCTGTTACATTAACCCTGACAGTAACAGTCTCTGTTACATTAACCCTGACAGTAACAGTCTCTGTTACATTAACCCTGACAGTAACAGTCTCTGTTACATTAACCCTGACAGTAACAGTCTCTGTAACATTAACCCTGACAGTAACAGTCTCTGTTACATTAACCCTGACAGTAACAGTCTCTGTTACATTAACCCTGACAGTAACAGTCTCTGTTACATTAACCCTGACAGTAACAGTCTCTGTAACATTAACCCTGACAGTAACAGTCTCTGTTACATTAACCCTGACAGTAACAGTCTCTGTTACATTAACCCTGACAGTAACAGTCTCTGTTACATTAACCCTGACAGTAACAGTCTCTGTTACATTAACCCTGACAGTAACAGTCTCTGTTACATTAACCCTGACAGTAACAGTCTCTGTTACATTAACCCTGACAGTAACAGTCTCTGTTACATTAACCCTGACAGTAACAGTCTCTGTTACATTAACCCTGACAGTAACAGTCTCTGTAACATTAACCCTGACAGTAACAGTCTCTGTTACATTAACCCTGACAGTAACAGTCTCTGTTACATTAACCCTGACAGTAACAGTCTCTGTTACATTAACCCTGACAGTAACAGTCTCTGTTACATTAACCCTGACAGTAACAGTCTCTGTTACATTAACCCTGACAGTAACAGTCTCTGTTACATTAACCCTGACAGTAACAGTCTCTGTTACATTAACCCTGACAGTAACAGTCTCTGTTACATTAACCCTGACAGTAACAGTCTCTGTTACATTAACCCTGACAGTAACAGTCTCTGTTACATTAACCCTGACAGTAACAGTCTCTGTTACATTAACCCTGACAGTAACAGTCTCTGTTACATTAACCCTGACAGTAACAGTCTCTGTTACATTAACCCTGACAGTAACAGTCTCTGTTACATTAACCCTGACAGTAACAGTCTCTGTTACATTAACCCTGACAGTAACAGTCTGGAGCTCATTAACCCTGACAGTAACAGTCTCTGTTACATTAACCCTGACAGTAACAGTCTGGAGCTCATTAACCCTGACAGTAACAGTCTCTGTTACATTAACCCTGACAGTAACAGTCTCTGTTACATTAACCCTGACAGTAACAGTCTCTGTTACATTAACTCTGACAGTAACAGTCTGGAGCTCATTAACCCTGACAGTAACAGTCTGGAGCTCATTAACCCTGACAGTAACAGTCTGGAGCTCATTAACCTTGACAGTAACAGTCTCTGTTACATTAACTCTGACAGTAACAGTCTCTGTTACATTAACTCTGACAGTAACAGTCTCTGTTACATTAACCCTGACAGTAACAGTCTCTGTTACATTAACCCTGACAGTAACAGTCTCTGTTACATTAACCCTGACAGTAACAGTCTCTGTTACATTAACCCTGACAGTAACAGTCTCTGTTACATTAACCCTGACAGTAACAGTCTCTGTTACATTAACCCTGACAGTAACAGTCTCTGTTACATTAACTCTGACAGTAACAGTCTGGAGCTCATTAACCCTGACAGTAACAGTCTGGAGCTCATTAACCCTGACAGTAACAGTCTGGAGCTCATTAACCCTGACAGTAACAGTCTGGAGCGCATTAACCTTGACAGTAACAGTCTCTGTTACATTAACCCTGACAGTAACAGTCTGGAGCGCATTAACCTTGACAGTAACAGTCTCTGTTACATTAACCCTGACAGTAACAGTCTCTGTTACATTAACCCTGACAGTAACAGTCTGGAGCTCATTAACCCTGACAGTAACAGTCTCTGTTACATTAACCCTGACAGTAACAGTCTCTGTTACATTAACCCTGACAGTAACAGTCTCTGTTACATTAACTCTGACAGTAACAGTCTCTGTTACATTAACCCTGACAGTAACAGTCTGGAGCTCATTAACCCTGACAGTAACAGTCTCTGTTACATTAACCCTGACAGTAACAGTCTCTGTTACATTAACCCTGACAGTAACAGTCTCTGTTACATTAACCCTGACAGTAACAGTCTGGAGCTCATTAACCCTGACAGTAACAGTCTCTGTTACATTAACCCTGACAGTAACAGTCTCTGTAACATTAACCCTGACAGTAACAGTCTCTGTTACATTAACCCTGACAGTAACAGTCTCTGTTACATTAACCCTGACAGTAACAGTCTCTGTAACATTAACCCTGACAGTAACAGTCTCTGTTACATTAACCCTGACAGTAACAGTCTCTGTTACATTAACCCTGACAGTAACAGTCTCTGTTACATTAACCCTGACAGTAACAGTCTCTGTTACATTAACCCTGACAGTAACAGTCTCTGTTACATTAACCCTGACAGTAACAGTCTCTGTTACATTAACCCTGACAGTAACAGTCTCTGTTACATTAACCCTGACAGTAACAGTCTGGAGCTCATTAACCCTGACAGTAACAGTCTCTGTTACATTAACCCTGACAGTAACAGTCTCTGTTACATTAACCCTGACAGTAACAGTCTCTGTTACATTAACCCTGACAGTAACAGTCTCTGTTACATTAACCCTGACAGTAACAGTCTCTGTTACATTAACCCTGACAGTAACAGTCTCTGTTACATTAACCCTGACAGTAACAGTCTCTGTTACATTAACCCTGACAGTAACAGTCTCTGTTACATTAACCCTGACAGTAACAGTCTATGTAGGTTCAACTTCAAATAATATTTTTGCAGGAATCTCCTTGCGAATGATTTTGCCGAAGATTGTATCACCCCCGGGCTGGGCAACCTGAGCTTTTGCTATCTCGACTGATATGTTATGTACCTACAGATCAATACACTGACTGATATGTTATGTACCTATAGATCAATACACTGACTGACTGATATGTACCTATAGATCAATACACTGACTGATATGTACCTATAGATCAATACACTGACTGACTGATATGTACCTCTAGATCAATACACTGACTGATATGTACCTATAGATCAATACACTGACTGTGAATCACTCTGAATACGAGTGTTCATTACATAAAAACTAAAGAACAATGTAAATGAGACTCTGTTGAAATATGACTTTGTTCCCAGACGAGACCAGGTTTAATGTGTGTCTGGGAAACCAGTCCTCAGTCTCTCTACCTCTGTAGCACCTATGTGATCATACTATAGTATAGTCTGTCTGTAGCACCTATATGATCATACTACAGTATAGTCTGTCTGTAGCACCTATATGATCATACTACAGTATAGTCTGTCTGTAGCACCAATATGATCATACTACAGTATAGTCTGTCTGTAGCACCAATATGATCATACTACAGTATAGTCTGTCTGTAGCACCAATATGATCATACTACAGTATAGTCTGTCTGTAGCACCAATATGATCATACTACAGTATAGTCTGTCTGTAGCACCAATATGATCATACTACAGTATAGTCTGTCTGTAGCACCAATATGATCATACTACAGTATAGTCTGTCTGTAGCACCAATATGATCATACTACAGTATAGTCTGTCTGTAGCACCTATATGATCATACTACAGTATAGTCTGTCTGTAGCACCAATATGATCATACTACAGTATAGTCTGTCTGTAGCACCAATATGATCATACTACAGTATAGTCTGTCTGTAGCACCTATGTGATCATACTACAGTATAGTCTGTCTGTAGCACCAATATGATCATACTACAGTATAGTCTGTCTGTAGCACCTATATGATCATACTACAGTATAGTCTGTCTGTAGCACCAATATGATCATACTACAGTATAGTCTGTCTGTAGCACCTATATGATCATACTACAGTATAGTCTGTCTGTAGCACCAATATGATCATACTACGGTATAGTCTGTCTGTAGCACCTATATGATCATACTACAGTATAGTCTGTCTGTAGCACCAATATGATCATACTACGGTATAGTCTGTCTGTAGCACCTATATGATCATACTACAGTATAACTCAAACTCCAAACTCAGACTGCTTCAAACTCAAAACTCAGACTGCTTCAAACTCCAAACTCAGACTGCTTCAACTCCAAACTCAGACTGCTTTAAACTCCAAACTCAGACTGCTTAAACTCCAAACTCAGACTGCTTCAAACTCCAAACTCAGACTGCTTCAAACTCCAAACTCAGACTGCTTCAAACTCCAAACTCAGACTGCTTCAAACTCCAAACTCAGACTGCTTCAAACTCCAAACTCAGACTGCTTCAAACTCCAAACTCAGACTGCTTCAACTCCAAACTCAGACTGCTTTAAACTCCAAACTCAGACTGCTTAAACTCCAAACTCAGACTGCTTAAACTCCAAACTCAGACTGCTTCAAACTCCAAACTCAGACTGCTTCAAACTCCAAACTCAGACTGCTTCAAACTCCAAACTCAGACTGCTTCAAACTCCAAACTCAGACTGCTTCAACTCCAAACTCAGACTGCTTTAAACTCCAAACTCAGACTGCTTAAACTCCAAACTCAGACTGCTTAAACTCCAAACTCAGACTGCTTAAACTCCAAACTCAGACTGCTCAAACTACAAACTCAGACTGCTTAAACTCCAAACTCAGACTGCTTAAACTCCAAACTCAGACTGCTTCAAACTCCAAACTCAGACTGCTTTAAACTCCAAACTCAGACTGCTTCAAACTCCAAACTCAGACTGCTTTAAACTCCAAACTCAGACTGCTTCAACTCCAAACTCAGACTGCTTAAACTCCAAACTCAGACTGCTCAAACTACAAACTCAGACTGCTTCAACTCCAAACTCAGACTGCTTAAACTCCAAACTCAGACTGCTCAAACTACAAACTCAGACTGCTTCAACTCCAAACTCAGACTGCTTAAACTCCAAACTCAGACTGCTCAAACTACAAACTCAGACTGCTTCAACTCCAAACTCAGACTGCTTCAACTCCAAACTCAGACTGCTTCAACTCCAAACTCAGACTGCTTCAACTCCAAACTCAGACTGCTTCAACTCCAAACTCAGACTGCTTCAACTCCAAACTCAGACTGCTTCAACTCCAAACTCAGACTGCTCAAACTACAAACTCAGACTGCTTCAACTCCAAACTCAGACTGCTTCAACTCCAAACTCAGACTGCTTCAACTCCAAACTCAGACTGCTTCAACTCCAAACTCAGACTGCTCAAACTACAAACTCAGACTGCTTCAACTCCAAACTCAGACTGCTCAAACTACAAACTCAGACTGCTTCAACTCCAAACTCAGACTGCTTCAACTCTGTTTTAGGAGTCATGACAATCTGCGAAGGCAAGACACGCTGTCGCTCTGTGTGGTCAAAGTGCTCTCATCTCAACAGCACTACGCTCTCAAATGCTTCTCTCCTACAACCCCCATCACATGAAACTATCTCTCTCTCTTCCTTCTCTTTCTCTCCCCCTGTCTCTCTCTCTCTCTCTCTCTCTCTCTCCCCCTGTCTCTCTCTCTCTCTCCCCCTGTCTCTCTATTTCTCTCCCCCTGTCTCTCTCTCTCTCTCCCCCTGTCTCTCTCTTTCTCTCCCCCTGTCTCTCTCTCTCTCTCTCTCTCTCTCTCTCTCTCCCCCTGTCTCTCTCTCTCTCTCTCTCCCCCCCTCTCTCTCTCCCCCTGTCTCTCTCTTCCTCCCCATATCTCTCCCCCTCTCTCTCTCTCATCCTCCCCCCTTCTCTCTCCCTCTCTCTCTCTTCCTCCCCATATCTCTCCCTCTCTCTCTCTCATCCTCCCCCCTCTCTCCCTCTCTCTCTCTTCCTCCCCATATCTCTCACTCTCTCTCTCTCTTCCTCCCCATATCTCTCCCTCTCTCTCTCATCCTCCCAATATCTCTCCCTCTGTCTCTCTCTCATCCTCCCCCCCTCTCTCTCCCTCCCTCTCTCTCTCTTCCTCCCCATATCTCTCCCTCTCTCTCTCTAATCCTCCCCCCCTCTCTCTCCCTCTCTCTCTCTTCCTCCCCATATCTCTCCCTCTCTCTCTCTCTCTCTCTCTCTCTCTCTCTCTCATCCTCCCCCCCTCTCTCTCTCTTCCTCCCCCTGTCTCTCTCTCTCTCTCTCATCCTCCCCACCCCTCCCTCTCCCCCCTCTCCTCTCATCACCCTCCTCCTTCCCTCCCCTCCCCTCCCTCCACCTCCCACAGCAGCAGGAAACACCTGTTCTATCAGCTCTTCACCACAGAAACTCAGTGACACACTGAAGCCTCTAACAGCGGTTTGTACTATGACAGTTCCTGTCTAAATAATGCTTAGTTACAACCCAGTGTTAGTGAGAAATGTATATATAGTATTATATACCTTAACAACAGTATTATATACCTTAACAACATTATTATATACCTTAACAACAGCAACAGTATTATATACCTTAACAACAGTATTATATACCTTAACAACAGTATTATATACCTTAACAACAGGATTATATATTGTACAGTATTAAATATTATACAATATTATATAGGATACTGTACTAAATATCTTATCGGCAGTATTATATATCATACAGTATTACATTTTATACAGTATTATATAACTTCCCAACAGTAGTATATATTATACAGTAGTATATACCTTACCAACAGCATTATATAGTATTTATGTAGTATTATGTACAGTGGTGGAAAAAGTACTAAAATGTCATATTTGAGTAAAATAGAAAATAACTCAAGTAAAAGTGAAAGTCACCCAGTAGAATACTACTTGACTAAAAGTCAAAGTATTTGGTTTTAAATATAGTTAAGTATCAAAAGTAAAGGGAATTGCTAAAATATATTTAAGGAGTAAAAGTAAAAGTATTAATAATTTCAAATTCCTTATATTTAGATGGCACAATTTCGTAAAAAAAAAATTGACGGATAGCCAGGGGCCACACTCCAGACATCATTTACAAAGGAAGCATGTGTGTTTAGTGAGTCCTCCAGACCAGAGGCAGTAGGGATGACCAGGGATGTTCTCTGTTTAGTGAGTCCTCCAGATCAGAGGCAGTAGGGATGAATAGGGATGTTCTCTGTTTAGTGAGTCCTCCAGACCAGAGGCAGTAGGGATGACCAGGGATGTTCTCTGTTTAGTGAGTCCTCCAGATCAGAGGCAGTAGGGATGACCAGGGATGTTCTCTGTTTAGTGAGTCCTCCAGATCAGAGGCAGTAGGGATGACCAGGGATGTTCTCTGTTTAGTGAGTCCTCCAGATCAGAGGCAGTAGGGATGACCAGGGATGTTCTCTGTTTAGTGAGTCCTCCAGACCAGAGGCAGTAGGGATGACCAGGGATGTTCTCTGTTTAGTGAGTCCTCCAGATCAGAGGCAGTAGGGATGACCAGGGATGTTCTCTGTTTAGTGAGTCCTCCAGATCAGAGGCAGTAGGGACGACCAGGGATGTTCTCTGTTTAGTGAGTCCTCCAGATCAGAGGCAGTAGAGATGACCAGGGATGTTCTCTGTTTAGTGAGTCCTCCAGGTCAGAGGCAGTAGGGATGACCAGGGATGTTCTCTGTTTAGTGAGTCCTCCAGATCAGAGGCAGTAGGGATGACCAGGGATGTTCTCTGTTTAGTGAGTCCTCCAGATCAGAGGCAGTAGGGATGACCAGGGATGTTCTCTGTTTAGTGAGTCCTCCAGATCAGAGGCAGTAGGGATGACCAGGGATGTTCTCTGTTTAGTGAGTCCTCCAGATCAGAGGCAGTAGGGATGACCAGGGATGTTCTCTGTTTAGTGAGTCCACCAGATCAGAGGCAGTAGAGATTACCAGGTATGTTCTCTGTTTAGTGAGTCCTCCAGATCAGAGGCAGTAGGGGTGACCAGGGATGTTCTCTGTTTAGTGAGTCCACCAGATCAGAGGCAGTAGGGATGACCAGGGATGTTCTCTGTTTAGTGAGTCCTCCAGATCAGAGGCAGTAGAGATGACCAGGGTTGTCAGGGAAAATGTATGAAGTAAAAAGTACATTATTTTCTTTAGGAATATAGAGAGGTAAAAGTTGTCAAAAATATGAAAAGTAAAGTACAGATACACCCCAAAAAACAACTTAGGTAGTACTTTAAAGTATTTTTACTGAAGTACTTACTTATTTTCCAGCATAATTTGCAAATAAATTCATTAAAAATCCTACAATTTGATTTTCTGGATTTTTTTTCTAATTTCGTCTGTCATAGTTGAAGTGTACCTATGATGAAAATTACAGGCCTCATCTTTTTAAGTGGGAGAACTTGCACAATTGGTGGCTGACTAAATACTTTTTTGCCCCACTGTATATACCGTACCAAAAGTAGTATATAGTATTATAAACCTTACCAACAGTATTATATAGTATTGTATACCTTACCAAAAGTATTATAGAGTATTATAAACCTTACCAACAGTATTATATATTATATAGTATTATAAACCTTACCAACAGTATTATATATTATATTGTATTATAAACCTTACCAACAGTATTATATATTATAGAGTATTATATATACCTTACCAACAGTATTATATAGTATTATAAACCTTACCAACAGTATTATATATTATATAGTATTATATATTGTATAGTATTATAAACCTTACCAAACGTTGTATATAGTATTATAAACCATACCAACAATATTATATATTATATAGTATTATATATACCTTACCAACAGTATTATATAGTATTATAAACCTTACCAACAATATTATATAGTATTGTATATACCTTACCAACAGTATTATATAGTATTATAAACCTTACCAACAATATTATATATTATATAGTATTATATATACCTTACCAACAGTATTATATAGTATTATAAACCTTACCAACAGTATTATGTATTATATAGTATTATATATTGTATAGTATTATAAACCTTACCAAAAGTTGTATATAGTATTATAAACCTTACCAACAATATTATATATTATATAGTATTATATATACCTTACCAACAGTATTATATAGTATTATAAACCTTACCAACAATATTATATATTATATAGTATTATATATACCTTACCAACAGTATTATATAGTATTATAAACCTTACCAACAATATTATATATTATATAGTATTATATATACCTTACCAACAGTATTATATAGTATTATAAACCTTACCAACAGTATTATATAGTATTTTATACCTTACCAAAAGTATTATATAGTATTATAAACCTTACCAACAGTATTATATATTATATAGTATTATAAACCTTACCAACAGTATTATAGAGTATTATAAACCTTACCAAAAGTATTATAGAAAAGTATTATAGAGTCTTATAAACCTTACCAACAGTATTATATAGTATTATATACCTTACCAAAAGTATTATATAGTATTATAAACCCTACCAACAGTATTATATATTATATAGTATTATATATTGTATAGTATTATAAACCTTACCAAAAGTTGTATATAGTATTATAAACCATACCAACAATATTATATATTATATAGTATTATATATACCTTACCAACAGTATTATATAGTATTATAAACCTTACCAACAATATTATATAGTATTGTATATACCTTACCAACAGTATTATATAGTATTATAAACCTTACCAACAATATTATATATTATATAGTATTGTATATACCTTACCAACAGTATTATATAGTATTATAAACCTTACCAACAATATTATATATTATATAGTATTATATATACCTTACCAACAGTATTATATAGTATTATAAACCTTACCAACAGTATTATGTATTATATAGTATTATATATTGTATAGTATTATAAACCTTACCAAAAGTTGTATATAGTATTATAAACCTTACCAACAATATTATATATTATATAGTATTATATATTGTATAGTATTATAAACCTTACCAACAGTATTATATAGTATTATAAACCTTACCAACAGTATTATAGAGTATTATAAACCTTACCAACAGTATTATAGAGTCTTATAAACCTTACCAACAGTATTATATAGTATTATATACCTTACCAAAAGTATTATATAGTATTATAAACCCTACCAACAGTATTATATATTATATAGTATTATATATTGTATAGTATTATAAACCTTACCAAAAGTTGTATATAGTATTATAAACCATACCAACAATATTATATATTATATAGTATTATATATACCTTACCAACAGTATTATATAGTATTATAAACCTTACCAACACTATGAAATAACACATATGGAATCATGTAGTAACCAAAAAAAAGTGTTAAACAAATCAAAATATATTTTATATTTTAGATTCTTCAAAGTAGCCACCCTTGCCTTGATGACAGCTTTGCACACTCTTGGCATTCTCTCAACCAGCTTCATGAGGTAGTCACCTGGAATGCATTTCAATTAACGGGTGTGCCTTGTTAAAAGTTAATTTGTGCATTTTTTCCCCCTTCTTAATGCGTTTGAGCCAATCAGTTGTTTTGTGACAAGGTAGGGGTGAAACTGGCTCTCATGAGGACCACCACAGACCCAGAGGTACCTCTGCTAAAACCACCAAGCGCCATGATGAAACTGGCTCTCATGAGGACCACCACAGACCCAGAGTTACCTCTGCTGAAACCACCAAGCGCCATGATGAACCTGTCTCTCATGAGGACCACCACAGACCCAGAGTTATCTCTGCTCTCATGAGGACCACCACAGACCCAGAGTTACCTCTGCTGCAGAGGATAAGTTCATTTGAGTTACCAGCCTCAGAAATTGCAGCCCAAATACATGCTTCACAGAGTTCAAGTAACCGACACATCTCAACGTCAACTGTTCAGAGGAGACTGAGCGAATCAGGCCTTCATGGTCGAATTGCTGCAAAGAAAACACTACTAAAGGACACCAATAATAAGAAGAGACTTGCTTGGGCCAAGAAACATGAGCAGTGGACATTAGACCGGTGGAAATCTGTCCTTTGGTCTGATGAGTCCAAACCGCCTTGTCTTGGTGAGATGCAGAGTAGGTGAAGAGATGATTTCAGCATGTGTGGTTCCCACTGTGATGCATGGAGGAGGAGGTGTTATGGTGTGGGGATGCTTTGCCGGTGACACTGTCTGTTATTTAGAATTCAAGGCACACTTAACCAGCTTAACCAGCATGGCTACCACAGCATTCTGCAGCGATACGCCATCCCATCTGGTTTGCGCTTAGTGGGACTATCATTTGTTTTTCAACAGGACAATGAACCAACACACCTCCAGGCTGTGTAAGGGCTATTTGACCAAGAAGGAGAGTGATGGAGTGCTGCATCAGATGATCTGGCCTCCACAATCACCCCGACCTTTTACCCAATTGAGAGGGTTTGGGATGAGTTGGACTGCTGAGTGAAGGAAAAGCAGCCAATAAGTGCTCAGCACATCTGGGGACTCCTTCAAGACTGTTGGAAACGCATTCCAGGTGAAGCTGGTTGAGAGAATGCCAAGAGTGTGGAAAGCTGTCATCAAGGCAAAGGATGGCTACTTTGAAAAATCTAAAATATATTTTGATATGCTTAATTTTTTTTTGGTTACTACATGATTCCATATTTCATAGTTTTGATGTCTTCACTATTATTGTAATATGCAAAATAATAAAGGAAAACCCTTGAATGAGGGTGTGTGTGTCCAAACTTCAGACTGTAAGTATTCAGACCCTTGAATGAGTAGGTGTGTCCAAACTTCGGACTGGTACTATAAGTATTCAGACCCTTTACTCAGTACTTTGTTGAAGTACCTTTGGCAGCGATTACAGCCTCGATTCTTCTTGGGTATGACGCTACAAGCTTGGCACACCTGTATTCGGGGAGTTTCTCCCATTCTTCTCTGCAGATCCTCTCAAGCTCTGTCAGGTTGGATGGGGAGCGTCGCTGCACAGCTATTTTCAAGTCTCCCTAGAGATGTTCGATCGGGTTCAAGTCCGGGCTCTGGCTGGGCCACTCAAGGACATTCAGAGATTTGTCCCGAAGTCACTCCTGTGTTGTCTTGCCTGTGTGCTTAAGGTCGTTGTGCTGTTGGAAGCTGAACCTTCACCCCAGTCTGAGGCCCTGAGTGCTCTGGAGCAGGTTTTCATCAAGGACCTCTCTGTACTTTGCTCCGTTCATCTTTGCCTCGATCCTGACTAGTCTCCCAGTCCCTACTGCTGAAAACCATCCCCACAGCATGATGCTACCATCACCATGCTTCACCGTAGGGATGGTGCCAGGTTTCCTCCAGACGTGACGCTTGGCATTCAGGCCAAGTAGTTTAATCTTGGTTTCATCAGACCAGAGAATTTAGTTTCTCATAGGCTTGAGAGTCCTTTAGGTGCCTTTTGGCAAACTCCAAGAGGGCTGTCGTGCCTTTTACTGAGGAGTGGCTTCCGCCTGGGGTCTGAATGCTTTCCGAGTGCACTGTGTGTAGTGCTCTTTGATACCCCTGTTGTCCTGTCTGATCTAAGGGTTGTTCTCTGCCTGATTGACATCTGTCTCAGGGTGTGTGTGTGTAACACAGTAAGGCAGGGTGTGAGTGTGTGTGTGTGTGTGTTTGTCTTGGGGTGTGTGTCTGTGTTTCTTGGGGTGTGTATGGGCAGATAGACGTTCATGTATCTGGTTTCACGCTGTGTCCTTGTGCTACCTGATATCCCCAGCTCGTGTGTGTGTGTGTGTGTGTGTGTGTGTGTGAGATATCCTGGTTCAGTGACACAACGGAACACTAAAATAACGACCAGCGTAGCGTCAAGACTCTAGAACACAATGTCTACATTCTAGTGTTCTATCCAGAGTGTTCTATCTAGAGTGTTCTATCCAGAGTGTTCTATCTAGAGTGTTCTATCTAGAGTGTTCTATCTAGAGTGTTCTATCCAGAGTGTTCTATCCAGAGTGTTCTATCCAGAGTGTTCTGTGCAAAGTGTTCTATCTAGAGTGTTCTGTGCAGAGTGTTCTGTGGCTGGGCTGTGGATCACAATGGGACTCCATAGAAGAGGATTCTAACAAGGCCGTCTCTGTTATTTGCGAGTTGAATAATTGATCCGTTGGTTGGAGGCAGCAGGGCAACATGAAGACGGTGGTGCTACTGGCGTGGATCAGCTGCTGGATCGATGGTGAGAGAACCTCTACCATGTTGTTAATTAGTATTATAGATAAATGGTGAACCTCTACCATGTTGTTGATTAGTATTATAGATACATGGTGAGAGAACCTCTGTCATGTTGTTAATTAGTATTATAGATAAATGGTGAGAGAACCTCTGTCATGTTGTTAATTCGTATTATAGAAAAATGGTGAGAGAACCTCTATCATGTTGTTAATTAGTATTATAGATAAATGGTGAACCTCTACCATGTTGTTAATTAGTATTATAGATAAATGGTGAGAGAACCTCTATCATGTTAATTAGTATTATAGATAAATGGTGAGAGAACCTCTGTCAGGTTAATTAGTATTATAGATAAATGGTGAGAGAACCTCTATCATGTTAATTAGTATTATAGATAAATGGTGAGAGAACATCTATCATGTTAATTAGCATTATAAATAAATGGTGAGAGAACCTCTATCATGTTAATTAGTATTATAGATAAATGGTGAGAGAACCTCTATCATGTTAATTCGTATTATAGATAAATGGTGAGAGAACCTCTATCATGTTAATTAGCATTATAAATAAATGGTGAGAGAACCTCTATCATGTTAATTAGCATTATAGATAAATGGTGAGAGAACCTCTATCATGTTAATTCGTATTATAGATAAATGGTGAGAGAACCTCTATCATGTTAATTAGTATTATAGATAAATGGCGAGAGAACCTCTATCATGTTAATTAGTATTATAGATAAATGGTGAGAGAACCTCTATCATGTTAATTAGCATTATAGATAAATGGTGAGAGAACCTCTATCATGTTAATTAGTATTATAGATACATGGTGAGAGAACCTCTATCATGTTGTTAATTAGTATTAGAGATAAATGGTGAGAGAACCTCTATCATGTTGTTAATTAGTATTATAGATAAATGGTGAGAGAACCTCTATCATGTTGTTAATTAGTATTATAGATAAATGGTGAGAGAACCTATATCATGTTGTTAATTAGTGTTATAGATAAATGGTGAGAGAACCTCTATCATGTTGTTAATGAGTATTATATATAAATGGTGAGAGAACCTCTATCATGTTGTTAATTAGTATTAGAGATAAATGGTGAGAGAACCTCTATCATGTTGTTAATTAGTATTATAGATAAATGGTGAGAGAACCTCTATCATGTTGTTAATTAGTATTATAGATAAATGGTGAGAGAACCTATATCATGTTGTTAATTAGTGTTATAGATAAATGGTGAGAGAACCTATATCATGTTGTTAATTAGTGTTATAGATAAATGGTGAGAGAACCTATATCATGTTGTTAATTAGTGTTATAGATAAATGGTGAACCTCTACCATGTTGTTAATTAGTATTATAGATAAATGGTGAGAGAACCTCTATCATGTTAATTAGTATTATAGATAAATGGTGAGAGAACCTCTATCATGTTAATTAGTATTATAGATAAATGGTGAGAGAACCTCTATCATGTTAATTAGTATTATAGATAAATGGTGAGAGAACCTCTATCATGTTAATTAGTATTATAGATAAATGGTGAGAGAACCTCTATCATGTTAATTAGTATTATAGATAAATGGTGAGAGAACCTCTATCATGTTAATTAGTATTATAGATAAATGGTGAGAGAACCTCTATCATGTTAATTAGCATTATAGATAAATGGTGAGAGAACCTCTATCATGTTAATTAGCATTATAGATAAATGGTGAGAGAACCTATATCATGTTAATTAGCATTATAGATAAATGGTGAGAGAACCTATATCATGTTAATTAGCATTATAGATAAATGGTGAGAGAACCTCTATCATGTTAATTAGTATTATAGATAAATGGTGAGAGAACCTCTATCATGTTAATTCGTATTATAGATAAATGGTGAGAGAACCTCTATCATGTTAATTAGCATTATAGATAAATGGTGAGAGAACCTCTATCATGTTAATTAGCATTATAGATAAATGGTGAGAGAACCTCTATCATGTTAATTAGTATTATAGATAAATGGTGAGAGAACCTCTATCATGTTAATTAGTATTATAGATAAATGGTGAGAGAACCTCTATCATGTTAATTAGCATTATAGATAAATGGTGAGAGAACCTCTATCATGTTAATTAGCATTATAGATAAATGGTGAGAGAACCTCTATCATGTTAATTAGTATTATAGATAAATGGTGAGAGAACCTCTATCATGTTAATTAGTATTATAGATAAATGGTGAGAGAACCTCTATCATGTTAATTAGCATTATAGATAAATGGTGAGAGAACCTCTATCATGTTAATTAGCATTATAGATAAATGGTGAGAGAACCTCTATCATGTTAATTAGCATTATAGATAAATGGTGAGAGAACCTATATCATGTTAATTAGCATTATAGATAAATGGTGAGAGAACCTATATCATGTTAATTAGCATTATAGATAAATGGTGAGAGAACCTCTATCATGTTAATTAGCATTATAGATAAATGGTGAGAGAACCTATATCATGTTAATTAGCATTATAGATAAATGGTGAGAGAACCTCTATCATGTTAATTAGCATTATAGATAAATGGTGAGAGAACCTATATCATGTTAATTAGCATTATAGATAAATGGTGAGAGAACCTCTATCATGTTAATTAGCATTATAGATAAATGGTGAGAGAACCTATATCATGTTAATTCGCATTATAGATAAATGGTGAGAGAACCTATATCATGTTAATTAGCATTATAGATAAATGGTGAGAGAACCTCTATCATGTTAATTAGCATTATAGATAAATGGTGAGAGAACCTATATCATGTTAATTAGCATTATAGATAAATGGTGAGAGAACCTATATCATGTTAATTAGCATTATAGATAAATGGTGAGAGAACCTATATCATGTTAATTAGCATTATAGATAAATGGTGAGAGAACCTATATCATGTTAATTAGCATTATAGATAAATGGTGAGAGAACCTCTATCATGTTAATTAGTATTATAGATCAATAATTCCTCCCTCTCCCCCACCACCCCTCCCCCATCCCATCCCCCCTCTACCCATCCCCTCCCTCCCCCTTCTCCCTCCCTCCCCCCTCCCTCTCCCCCATCCCATCCCCTCTCACCCTTCTCCCTTCCTCCCCCTCCCCCTCCCCCATCCCTCCTCTCCCCCCCTACCCTCCCTCTCTCCCCTCCCTCCCCTCCCCCCTCCCTCCAGTATGTACCAGTGCCCAGGGTCGTTATGCCCAGAAGCTGCTTAACGACCTGATGGAAAATTACTCCAGTGCCCTGAGACCAGTAGAGGACACGGACAAGACCCTGAATGTCACACTACAGATCACCCTGTCTCAGATCAAAGATATGGTGAGGACTCACTATAGACCATCACCCTGTCTCAGATCAAAGATATGGTGAGGACTCACTATAGACCATCACCCTGTCTCAGATCAAAGGTATGGTGAGGACTCACTATAGACTATCACCCTGTCTCACTACAGACCATCACCCTGTCTCACTACAGACCATCACCCTGTCTCAGATCAAAGATATGGTGAGGACTCACTATAGACCATCACCCTGTCTCAGATCAAAGATATGGTGAGGACTCACTATAGACCATCACCCTGTCTCAGATCAAAGATATGGTGAGGACTCACTATAGACCATCACCCTGTCTCAGATCAAAGATATGGTGAGGACTCACTATAGACCATCACCCTGTCTCAGATCAAAGATATGGTGAGGACTCACTATAGACCATCACCCTGTCTCAGATCAAAGATATGGTGAGGACTCACTATAGACCATCACCCTGTCTCACTATAGACCAGTAGAGGACACGGACAAGACCCTGAACGTCACACTACAGATCACCCTGTCTCAGATCAAAGATATGGTGAGGACTCACTATAGACCATCACCCTGTCTCAGATCAAAGATATGGTGAGGACTCACTATAGACCATCACCCTGTCTCAGATCAAAGATATGGTGAGGACTCACTAGAGTGCAGGGCTCCCCGACCCTGTTTCTAGTGTACTGCAGGACTCTCTCTCCAACCCTGTTTCTAGTGTACTGCAGGACTCTCTCTCCAACCCTGTTACTGCAGGGCTCTCTCTCCAACCCTGTTCCTGGGTTACTGCAGGACTCTCTCTCCAACCCTGTTCCTGGGTTACTGCAGGACTCTCTCTCCAACCCTGTTCCTGGGTTACTGCAGGACTCTCTCTCCAACCCTGTTCCTGGGTTACTGCAGGACTCTCTCTCCAACCCTGTTCCTGGTGTACTGCAGGACTCTCTCTCCAACCCTGTTCCTGGGTTACTGCAGGACTCTCTCTCCAACCCTGTTCCTGGTGTACTGCAGGACTCTCTCTCCAACCCTGTTCCTGGGTTACTGCAGGACTCTCTCTCCAACCCTGTTCCTGGGTTACTGCAGGACTCTCTCTCCAACCCTGTTCCTGGGTTACTGCAGGACTCTCTCTCCAACCCTGTTCCTGGGTTACTGCAGGACTCTCTCTCCAACCCTGTTTCTAGTGTACTGCAGGACTCTCTCTCCAACCCTGTTCCTGGGTTACTGCAGGACTCTCTCTCCAACCCTGTTCCTGGGTTACTGCAGGACTCTCTCTCCAACCCTGTTCCTGGGTTACTGCAGGACTCTCTCTCCAACCCTGTTCCTGGGTTACTGCAGGACTCTCTCTCCAACCCTGTTCCTGGGTTACTGCAGGACTCTCTCTCCAACCCTGTTCCTGGGTTACTGCAGGACTCTCTCTCCAATCCTGTTCCTGGTGTACTGCAGGACTCTCCAACACTGTTCATTGGTTACTGCAGGACTCTCTCTCCAACCCTGTTCCTGGGTTACTGCAGGACTCTCTCTCCAACCCTGTTCCTGGGTTACTGCAGGACTCTCTCTCCAACCCTGTTCCTGGGTTACTGCAGGACTCTCTCTCCAACCCTGTTCCTGGGTTACTGTAGGACTCTCTCTCCAACCCTGTTCCTGGGTTACTGCAGGACTCTCTCTCCAACCCTGTTCCTGGGTTACTGCAGGACTCTCTCTCCAACCCTGTTCCTGGGTTACTGCAGGACTCTCTCTCCAACCCTGTTCCTGGGTTACTGCAGGACTCTCTCTCCAACCCTGTTCCTGGGTTACTGCAGGACTCTCTCTCCAACCCTGTTCCTGGGTTACTGCAGGACTCTCTCTCCAACCCTGTTCCTGGGTTACTGCAGGACTCTCTCTCCAACCCTGTTCCTGGTTTACTGCAGGACTCTCTCTCCAACCCTGTTCCTGGGTTACTGTAGGACTCTCTCTCCAACCCTGTTCCTGGTTTACTGCAGGACTCGCTCTCCAACCCTGTTCCTGGGTTACTGCAGGACTCTCTCCCAACCCTGTTCCTGGTTTACTGCAGGACTCTCTCTCCAACCCTGTTCCTGGTGTACTGCAGGACTCTCTCTCCAACCCTGTTCCTGGGTTACTGCAGGACTCTCTCTCCAACCCTGTTCCTGGGTTACTGCAGGTCTCTCTCTCCAACCCTGTTCCTGGGTTATTGCAGGACTCTCTCTCCAATCCTGTTCCTGGTGTACTGCAGGACTCTCCAACACTGTTCATTGGTTACTGCAGGACTCTCTCTCCAACCCTGTTCCTGGGTTACTGCAGGACTCTCTCTCCAACCCTGTTCCTGGGTTACTGCAGGACTCTCTCTCCAACCCTGTTCCTGGGTTACTGCAGGACTCTCCAACACTGTTCCTGGGTTACTGCAGGACTCTCTCTCCAACCCTGTTCCTGGGTTACTGCAGGACTCTCTCTCCAACCCTGTTCCTGGTGTACTGCAGGACTCTCTCTCCAACCCTGTTCCTGGGTTACTGCAGGACTCTCTCTCCAACCCTGTTCCTGGGTTACTGCAGGACTCTCTCTCCAACCCTGTTCCTGGGTTACTGCAGGACTCTCTCTCCAACCCTGTTCCTGGTGTACTGCAGGACTCTCTCTCCAACCCTCTTCCTGGTTTACTGCAGGGCCCTCCAACCCTGTTCCTTGGTTACTGCAGGACTCTCCAACTCTGTTCCGGGGTTACTGCAGGACTCTCTCTCCAACCCTGTTCCTGGGTTACTGCAGGACTCTCTCTCCAACCCTGTTCCTGGGTTACTGCAGGACTCTCTCTCCAACCCTGTTCCTGGGTTACTGCAGGACTCTCTCTCCAACCCTGTTCCTGGGTTACTGCAGGACTCTCTCTCCAACCCTGTTCCTGGGTTACTGCAGGACTCTCTCTCCAACCCTGTTCCTGGGTTACTGCAGGACTCTCTCTCCAACCCTGTTCCTGGGTTACTGCAGGACTCTCTCTCCAACCCTGTTCCTGGGTTACTGCAGGACTCTCTCTCCAACCCTGTTCCTGGGTTACTGCAGGACTCTCTCTCCAACCCTGTTCCTGGGTTACTGCAGGACTCTCTCTTCAACCCTGTTCCTGGGTTACTGTAGGACTCTCTCTCCAACCCTGTTCCTGGGTTACTGCAGGACTCTCTCTCCAACCCTGTTCCTGGGTTACTGCAGGACTCTCTCTCCAACCCTGTTCCTGGGTTACTGCAGGACTCTCTCTCCAACCCTGTTCCTGGTTTACTGCAGGACTCGCTCTCCAACCCTGTTCCTGGGTTACTGCATCTATGTAATTTGTGCAATGTATTTTTAATGTCTCTAGGGGGCAGCAGTGGATCGTAATGTAGATATAACAATGTCAGTCAAATAACCAGGATGTCAAGGTTCATCTGTCCTGACGTCTTACGTGTGCGCGCGCGTGTGTGTGTGTGTGTGTGTGTGTCCAGGACGAGAGGAACCAGGTGTTGACTACCTACCTGTGGATCCGTCAGACGTGGTTCGATGCGTACCTGAAGTGGGATAAAGAGGAATACGATGGACTGGAGGTTATCCGCATCCCCAGTAACCTGGTCTGGAGACCTGACATAGTGCTCTATAACAAGTCAGTCTGGATCTCTGTCTCTCTGTGGAGACCTGACATAGTGCTTCATAACAAGTCATTCTGGATCTCTGTCTCTCTGTGGAGACCTGACATAGTGCTCTATAACAAGTCAGTCTCTGTCTCTCTGTGGAGACCTGACATAGTGCTCTATAACAAGTCAGTCTGGATGTCTCTGTGGAGACCTGACATAGTGCTCTATAACAAGTCAGTCTGGATGTCTCTGTGGAGACCTGACATAGTGCTTTATAACAAGTCAGTCTGGATCTCTGTCTCTCTGTGGAGACCTGACATAGTGCTTTATAACAAGTCAGTCTGGATCTCTGTCTCTCTGTGGAGACCTGACATAGTGCTCTATAACAAGTCAGTCTGGATCTCTGTCTCTCTGTGGAGACCTGACATAGTGCTTCATAACAAGTCATTCTGGATCTCTGTCTCTCTGTGGAGACCTGACATAGTGCTCTATAACAAGTCAGTCTGGATCTCTCTGTGGAGACCTGACATAGTGCTCTATAACAAGTCAGTCTGGATCTCTCTGTGGAGACCTGACATAGTGCTTTATAACAAGTCAGTCTGGATCTCTGTCTCTCTGTGGAGACCTGACATAGTGCTCTATAACAAGTCAGTCTGGATCTCTCTGTGGAGACCTGACATAGTGCTTTATAACAAGTCAGTCTGGATCTCTGGATCTCTCTGTGGAGACCTGACATAGTGCTTCATAACAAGTCAGTCTGGATCTCTGTCTCTCTGTGGAGACCTGACATAGTGCTCTATAACAAGTCAGTCTGGATCTCTCTGTGGAGACCTGACTTAGTGCTCTATAACAGGTCAGTCTGGGTCTCTGTCTCTCTGTGGAGACCTGACATAGTGCTCTATAACAAGTCAGTCTGCATCTCTGTCTCTCTGTGTGTGGAGACCTGACATAGTGCTTTATAACAAGTCAGTCTTGGTCTCTCTGTGGAGACCTGACATAGTGCTTTATAACAAGTCAGTCTGGGTCTTTCTCTGTGGATACCTGACATAGTGCTTTATAACGAGTCAGTCTGGATCTCTCTGTGGAGACCTGACATAGTGCTTTATAACAAGTCAGTCTGGGTCTCTGTCTCTCTGTGGAGACCTGACATAGTGCTTTATAACAAGTCAGTCTGGATCTCTGTCTCTCTGTGGAGACCTGACATAGTGCTTTATAACAAGTCAGTCTGGATCTCTCTCTGTGGAGACCTGACATAGTGCTCTATAACAGGTCAGTCTGGGTCTCTGTCTCTCTGTGGAGACCTGACATAGTGCTCTATAACAAGTCAGTCTGCATCTCTGTCTCTCTGTGTGTGGAGACCTGACATAGTGCTTTATAACAAGTCAGTCTTGGTCTCTCTGTGGAGACCTGACATAGTGCTTTATAACAAGTCAGTCTGGGTCTTTCTCTGTGGATACCTGACATAGTGCTTTATAACGAGTCAGTCTGGATCTCTCTGTGGAGACCTGACATAGTGCTTTATAACAAGTCAGTCTGGGTCTCTGTCTCTCTGTGGAGACCTGACATAGTGCTTTATAACAAGTCAGTCTGGATATCTGTGGAGACCTGACATAGTGCTTTATAACAAGGCAGTCTGGATCTCTCTGTGGAGACCTGACATAGTGCTCTATAACAAGTCAGTCTGGATATCTGTGGAGACCTGACATAGTACTTTATAACAAGTCAGTCTGGATCTCTCTGTGGAGACCTGACCTAGTGCTCTATAACAAGTCAGTCTGGATTTCTCTGTGGAGACCTGACATAGTGCTCTATAACAAGTCAGTCTGGATCTCTCTGTGGAGACCTGACATAGTGCTTTATAACAAGTCAGTCTGGGTCTCTGTCTCTCTGTGGAGACCTGACATAGTGCTTTATAACGAGTCAGTCTGGATCACTGTCTCTCTGTCTCTGTGGAGACCTGACATAGTGCTTTATAACGAGTCAGTCTGGATCTCTCTCATTCTGTGGAGACCTGACATAGTGCTTTATAACAAGTCAGTCTATATACCTCTCTATATACCTCTCCATATACCTCTCTGTATCTCTATATACCTCTCTGTGTCTATATATACCTCTCTGTATCTCTATATACAACTCTGTGTCTCTATATACCTCTCTATATACCTCTCTATATACCTCTCTGTGTCTCTATATACCTCTCTGTCTCTATATACCTCTCTATATACCTCTCTATATACCTCTCTGTCTCTATATACCTCTTTATATATACCTCTCTGTGTCTATATATACCTCTCTATATACCTCTCTATATACCTCTCTGTGTCTCTATATACCTCTCTATATACCTCTCTGTGTCTCTATATACCTCTCTATATACCTCTCTGTGTCTCTATATACCTCTCTATGTCTCTATATACCTCTCTATGTCTCTATATACCTCTCTATATACCTCTCTTTGTCTCTATATACCTCTCTATATACCTCTCTGTGTCTCTATATACCTCTCTTTGTCTCTATATACCTCTCTATGTCTCTATATACCTCTCTATATACCTATCTTTGTCTCTATATATCTCTCTGTGTCTCTATATACCTCTCTATATACCTCTCTGTGTCTCTATATACCTCTCTATATACCTCTCTGTGTCTCTATATACCTCTCTGTGTCTCTATATACCTCTCTATATATCTCTCTGTCTCTATATACCTCTCTATATACCTCTCTATATACCTCTCTATATACCTCTCTATATACCTCTCTGTGTCGCTATATACCTCTCTATATACCTCTCTGTGTCTCTATATACCTCTCTATATACCTCTCTATGTGTATATTTATACGGGGTGTGTCTCTATGTGTCTCTGTGTTTGTCTGTGTGTCTCTGTGTGTATCTGTGTCTCTGTGTGTCTCTGTTTGTCTGTGTGTGTCCGTTTGTCTCTGTGTGTGTCTCTGTGTGTCTGTGGGTGTCTGTTTGTCTCTGTGTGTATCTGTGTCTCTGTGTGTCTCTGTGTGTCTCTCTGTGTCTCTCTGTGTCTGTGTATCTCTGTGTTTCCGTTTGTCTCTGTGTGTGTCTGTGTGTCTCCGTGCGTCTGTATGTCTCTGTGTCTGTGTGTCTCTGTGTGTGTGTGTCTCTGTGTGTCTCTGTCTCTGTGTGTAGGGCTGATGAGGAAGCATCTGGTCCAGCAGACACCAACGTGGTGTTACGTTACAATGGAGAGATAACCTGGGACATGCCGGCCATCACCAAGAGCTCCTGTGTTGTGGACGTCTCCTACTTTCCCTTCGACTGGCAGTGGTGTAACCTCACGTTTGGGTCCTGGACATACAACGGCAACCAGGTCTGTCTGTCTGTCCGTCCGTCTGTCTGTCTGTCTGTCTGTCTGTCTGTCTGTCTACACACACACACACATAAAGAGGCATTTACAGTTGAAGTTGGAAGTTTACATACACCTTAGCCAAATACATTTAAACTCAGTTTTTCACAATCACCACTTTATTGTATTTATATATATATATATAAAATAAAGTGGTGATTGTGAAAAACTGAGTTTTTATATATATAACAGATATATGTTTGGTATAATACACACGTTGCTACATTTCTTAAAAACGGAATAATTTCAGCCAGAAGAGACATTGGCAACACAGGAAGGGACATTGGCAACACAGGAAGGGACATTGGCAACACAGGAAGAGACATTGGCAACACAGGAACAGACATTGTGTGTGTGTGTGTATACTGTGTGTGTATGATTGTGTGTGTGTGTATACTGTAAGTGTGTATACTGTGTCTCCAGGTGGACGTTGCCACGGGAATGGACAGTCTGTATACTGTAAGTGTGTATAGTGTGTGTGTGTGTGTGTGTGTGTGTGTGTGTGTGTGTGTGTGTGTGTGTATATACTGTGTGTGTGTATGATTGTGTGTGTGTGTATACTGTAAGTGTGTATACTGTGTCTCCAGGTGGACATTGCCACGGGGATGGACAGTCTGTATACTGTAAGTGTGTATACTGTGTCTCCAGGTGGACATTGCCATGGGGATGGACAGTGGGGACCTGTCGGACTTTGTGGAGAACGTGGAGTGGGAGTGTCACGGAATGCCGGCGGTCAGGAACGTCATCATGTACGGCTGCTGCTCAGACCCGTATCCTGACATCACCTACACCCTCCACCTGAAGAGACGGTCTCTCTTCTACATCTTCAACCTGCTGCTGCCCTGCTTCCTCATCTCCTTCCTAGGTACTGGTTTCACCAGCATCATCATTATTAATATTCCTAGGTACTGGTTTCACCAGCATCATCATTATTAATATTCCTAGGTACTGGTTTCACCAGCATCATCATTATTAATATTCCTAGGTACTGGTTTCACCAGCATCATCATTATTAATATTCCTAGGTACTGGTATCACCAGCATCATCATTATTAATATTCCTAGGTACTGGTTTCACCAGCATCATCATTATTAATATTCCTAGGTACTGGTATCACCAGCATCATCATTATTAATATTCCTAGGTACTGGTTTCACCAGCATCATCATTATTAATATTCCTAGGTACTGGTATCACCAGCATCATCATTATTAATATTCCTAGGTACTGGTTTCACCAGCATCATCATTATTAATATTCCTAGGTACTGGTATCACCAGCATCATCATTATTAACATTATTATTGTTGTTATTAATATTCCTAGGTACTGGTATCACCAGCATCATCATTATTAATATTCCTAGGTACTGGTATCACCAGCATCATCATTATTAACATTATTATTGTTGTTATTAATATTCCTAGGTACTGGTTTCACCAGCATCATCATTATTAACATTATTATTGTTGTTATTAATATTCCTAGGTACTGGTATCACCAGCACCATCATTATTAATATTCCTAGGTACTGGTATCACCAGCATCATTATTATTAACATTATTATTAATGTTATTAATATTCCTAGGTACTGGTATCACCAGCATCATCATTATTAACATTATTATTGTTGTTATTAATATTCCTAGGTACTGGTATCACCAGCATCATCATTATTAACATTATTATTGTTGTTATTAATATTCCTAGGTACTGGTATCACCAGCATCATCATTATTAATATTCCTAGGTACTGGTATCACCAGCATCATTATTATTAACATTATTATTGTTGTTATTAATATTATTGTTGTTATTATTATTATTGTTGTTATTATTA
>NC_048574.1:83008036-83010536 GCF_013265735.2 Oncorhynchus mykiss
CAAAATTGTAAATGATAGCAAATAATAATATAAAATGGTAGTAAATAATAATACAAAAATAAATACAATAAAATGGTAACAGTCTACAGTAAACATTAATAATTATAGTAATAACAATAATAGTAATAATAAGTAAGTTACTGTTTACTATGCAGATGTTATTATTCAGTGTCCCTCAGGCTATGGCAGGAAAATACATATTTGGCTGCAAGAGGAGCCATTGCTCCTTCGCCCATGAGTATTCTTAGTTTTTCCTCTGGGTTCAATTTGTAAAAATTTGGAATATATGTAGTAATTTCTGTGAATAATGAATCTCTTTGTGAGGAATATTTATCACAGTAAAGGAGAAAGTGCATCTCTGTCTCTACCTCCCCTGTCATGCAGTGACCACATACACGCTCCTCTTTGGGTAGCCATGTCTTTTTATGTCTGCCGGTTTCTATTGCCAATCGGTGGTCACTCAGCCTGTACTTGGTAAGGATCTGTCTCTGCTTCGTATCTCTGACAGAGTAGAGATAATCAGCCAATTCATATTCTCTGTTTAGGGTCAGATAGCAATTTAGTCGGCTTTGGGATTTTGTTTCGTTTTTCCAGTATTGTAAGTATGATTCCTTTGATTGGTTCATGATTTTGTTTATTGGAATTCTTTCTTTTGAAGCAGTGCTGGTGTCAGCTTGATTGGTGAGGTCCAACACCAGCTGACTGAGAGGGCTCGTTTCTGGGCTCAGCTCTTGGGCTTGAAGTGCTTTAAATTGCAGACTCGAATTTGGACTTGAATTTAGATGTAGCCAAAATTTTAATGATCTTTTCTGTATTTTCATTATTACTGGAAAACGGCCCAATTCTGCCCTACATGCATTAGTTGGTGTATTTCTCTGGACTTGTAGAATTTTCCGACAGAATTCTGCATGTAGGGTTTCAATTGGATGTTTGTCCCACATTTTAAAATCCAGTTTATTGAGTGGCCCCCAAACCTCACTTCCATAAAGTGCTATTGGTAGGATTACACTGTCAAATATTTTAGTCCAAATTCTAATTGGGATGTTGATTTTGAATAATTTCATTTTTATTGCATACATTGCTCTGCGGGCTTTTTCTTTGAGTGCATTCACTGCCATATTAAAGTTTCCCGATGCAGATATGATCAGACCAAGGTAGGTGTAATTTTTTGTGTGTTCAATTAAGGTGTTGTTCAGGGTGAATTTACATTTTTGTTTCTGACATCTGGGTTTTTTTTTGGAAAATCATGATTTTAGTTTTTTGGAAATTTACTGCCAGGGCCCAATTATGGCAATATTGCTCCAGAATATTAATGTTTTGTTGAAGACCTTCTTTGGTTGGTGATAGAAGTACCAAGTCATCAGCATATAGCAGGTATTTCACCTCTGTGTCAAATAGTGTGAGTCCTGGGGCTGGAGATTGGTCCAACATGTCTGCTAATTCATTGATATAAATGTTGAAAAGATTTGGACTCAAATTGCAGCCTTGTCTCACACCTCGACATTGTGAAAAAAATTCTGTTCTTTGGTTTTTGATTTTTATTGCACACTTATTTTCTGTGTACATACATTTTATTAAGTCATACACCTTACCACCAAGCCCACTTTGTAGAATTTTGTAGAATAGCCCTTCGTGCCAAATCGAATCAAATGCTTTTTTAAAGTCAATAAAGCAAGCAAAGATTTTGCCCTCTTTTTTTTGGTGGACGTGTTTATTAATTAGTGTGTGTAAGGTGTATATATGGTCAGTAGTGCGATGGTTAGGGAGAAAGCCAATTTGACATTTACTTATTACATTTTTTTCTTGAAGAAAGGTTTGAATTCTTGAATTCAAAATGCTACAGAAAATCTTTCCCAAGTTACTGTTGACGCAAATTCCCCTGTAATTATTGGGGTCTGATTTGTCTCCACTTTTGTGGATAGGGGAGATGAGCCCCTGGTTCCAGACATCAGGGAAGCAGCCAGAAGTTAAAACCATGTTGAACAATTTAAGCACAGCATTTTGCAACTTAGGTGTGCTGTTTTTCAGCATTTCATTTCTGATGTTGTCTACACCACAAGCCTTTTTTGATTTAATAGATTTTAGCTTTTCATTTAGTTCTTGTTGGGTTATTGGGTAATCTAATGGATTTTGGTTGTTTTTAATGACTGATTCCAGGATGTTCAATTTTTCTTTAATTTCTAATTGGTTCTGGTTTAAGTCTTTTTGTGGGATGTTTTTGTATAGATTATCAAAGTAAGTTTTCCAAATTCCTACATCTTGTATGGCTAATTCTTGTGGCTTTGTTGTGCTTAAATTGTTCCACATGTCCCAGAACTGATTTTGGTCAATTGCGTTTTCAATTTCATCAAGTGTCTTGTTGGTATAATTCAATTTCTTGCATTTCAGTGTTTGTTTATACTGTTTCAGAGTTTCAAAGTATTCATATCGTAGCTCTGGGTTGTTTTGCTGCTTATGTTTTTTGTTTGACATTTGTCTTAGGTGTTTTCTAATTGTTTTA
>NC_048574.1:83015536-83028036 GCF_013265735.2 Oncorhynchus mykiss
ACATGTCTCCTCCCCCTTCATCTACATGTCTCCTCCCCTTCATCTACATGTCTCCTCCCCCTTCATCTACACTGATCGATAGGCCGTCATTGTAAATAAGAATTTGTTCTTAAAACTGACTTGCCTTGTGAAATAAAAGATGCAACATGTGGCGTTGTAAGGGATCAGGGGATCAGGGATCAGGGGAGAGAGGGAGGACCAACATGGAGAGGAAGGGGGAGAGAGGGAGGACCAACATGGAGAGGGAGGACCAACATGGAGCGGAAGGGGGAGAGAGGGAGGACCAACATGGAGAGGAAGGGGGAGAGAAGGAGGACCAACATGGAGAGGAAGGGGAGAGAGGGAGGACCAACATAGAGAGGAAGGGGGAGAGAGGGAGGACCAACATGGAGAGGAAGGGGGAGAGAGGGAGGATCAACATGGAGAGGAAGGGGGAGAGAGGGAGGACCAACATGGAGAGGAAGGGGGAGAGAGGGAGGACCAACATGGACAGGAAGGGGGAGAGAGGGAGGACCAACATGGAGAGGAAGGGGGAGAGAGGGAGGACCAACATGGAGAGGAAGGAGGAGAGAGGGAGGGAGGGAGGGAGGACCAACATGGAGAGGAAGGAGGAGAGAGGGAGGACCAACATGGAGAGGGAGGACCAACATGGAGAGGAAGGGGGAGAGAGGGAGGGAGGGAGGGAGGGGGGGAGGGAGGACCAACATGGAGAGGAAGGAGGAGAGAGGGAGGGAGGGAGGGAGGGAGGGGGGGGAGGGAAGACCAACATGGAGAGGAAGGAGGAGAGAGGGAGGGAGGGAGGGAGGGGAGAGGGAGGACCAACATGGAGAGGAAGGAGGAGAGAGGGAGGACCAACATGGAGAGGGAGGACCAACATGGAGAGGAAGGGGGAGAGAGGGAGGGAGGGAGGGAGGGGGGGAGGGAGGACCAACATGGAGAGGAAGGAGGAGAGAGGGAGGGAGGGAGGGAGGGAGGGGGGGGAGGGAAGACCAACATGGAGAGGAAGGAGGAGAGAGGGAGGGAGGGAGGGAGGGGAGAGGGAGGACCAACATGGAGAGGAAGGAGGAGAGAGGGAGGACCAACATGGAGAGGGAGGACCAACATGGAGAGGAAGGAGGAGAGAGGGAGAACCAACATGTAGAGGAAGGGGGAGAGAGGGAGGAAGGGGGAGAGAGGGAGGACCAACATGGAGAGGAAGGGGGAGAGAGGGAGGAAGGGGGAAAGAGGGAGGACCAACATGGAGAGGAAGGGGGAGAGAGGGAGGACCAACATGGAGAGGAAGGGGGAGAGAGGGAGGACCAACATGGAGAGGAAGGAGGAGAGAGGGAGGGAGGGAGGGGGGAGGGAGGACCAACATGGAGAGGGAGGACCAACATGGAGAGGGAGGAAGGGGGAGAGAGGGAGGACCAACATGGAGAGGAAGGGGGAGAGAGGGAGGAAGGGGGAGAGAGGGAGGACCAACATGGAGAGGAAGGGGGAGAGAGGGAGGACCAACATGGAGAGGAAGGGGGAGAGAGGGAGGACCAACATGGAGAGGAAGGGGGAGAGAGGGAGGACCAACATGGAGAGGAAGGGGGAGAGAGGGAGGACCAACATGGAGAGGAAGGGGGAGAGAGGGAGGACCAACATGGAGAGGAAGGGGGAGAGAGGGAGGAACAACATGGAGAGGAAGGGGGAGAGAGGAAGGACCAACATGGAGAGGAAGGGGAGAGAGGGAGGACCAACATAGAGAGGAAGGGGGAGAGAGGGAGGACCAACATGGAGAGGAAGGAGGAGAGAGGGAGGGAGGGAGGGAGGGGGGAGGGAGGACCAACATGGAGAGGAAGGAGGAGAAAGGGAGGACCAACATGGAGAGGAAGGGGGAGAGAGGGAGGACCAACATGGAGAGGAAGGGGGAGAGAGGGAGGACCAACATGGAGAGGAAGGAGGAGAGAGGGAGGGAGGGAGGGAGGGGGGAGGGAGGACCAACATGGAGAGGAAGGAGGAGAGAGGGAGGACCAACATGGAGAGGAAGGGGGAGAGAGGGAGGACCAACATGGAGAGGAAGGGGGAGAGAGGGAGGACCAACATGGAGAGGAAGGAGGAGAGAGGGAGGGAGGGAGGGAGGGGGGAGGGAGGACCAACATGGAGAGGAAGGAGGAGAGAGGGAGGACCAACATGGAGAGGAAGGGGGAGAGAGGGAGGACCAACATGGAGAGGAAGGGGAGAGAGGGAGGACCAACATGGAGAGGAAGGGGGAGAGAGGGAGGACCAACATGGAGAGGAAGGGGGAGAGAGGGAGGACCAACATGGAGAGGAAGGAGGAGAGAGGGAGGGAGGGAGGGAGGGAGGGAGGGAGGGGGGAGGGAGGGAGGACCAACATGGAGAGGAAGGAGGAGAGAGGGAGGACCAACATGGAGAGGGAGGATCAACATGGAGAGGGAGGACCAACATGGAGAGGAAGGGGGAGAGAGGGAGGGAGGGAGGGGGGGGAGGGAGGACCAACATGGAGAGGAAGGAGGGGAGAGGGAGAACCAACATGAGGAGGAAGGGGGAGAGAGGGAGTCCCAACATGGAGAGGAAGGGGGAGAGAGGGAGGAAGGGGGAGAGAGGGAGGACCAACATGGAGAGGAAGGGGGAGAGAGGGAGGACCAACATGGAGAGGAAGGGGGAGAGAGGGAGGACCAACATGGAGAGGGAGGACCAACATGGAGCGGAAGGGGGAGAGAGGGAGGACCAACATGAAGAGGGAGGACCAACATGGAGCGGAAGGGGGAGAGAGGGAGGACCAACATGGAGAGGAAAGGGGAGAGAGGGAGGGAGGGAGGGAGGGGGGGGGGGGAGGACCAACATGGAGAGGAAGGGGAGAGAGGGAGGAAGGGGGAAAGAGGGAGGAAGGGGGAGAGAGGGAGGACCAACATGGAGAGGAAGGGGAAGAGAGGGAGGAAGGGGGAGAGAGGGAGGACCAACATGGAGAGGAAGGGGAGAGAGGGAGGACCAACATGGAGAGGAAGGGGGAGAGAGGGAGGACCAACATGGAGAGGAAGGGGAAGAGAGGGAGGACCAACATGGAGAGGAAGGGGGAGAGAGGGAGGACCAACATGGAGAGGAAGGGGAGAGAGGGAGGACCAACATGGAGAGGGAGGACCAACATGGAGAGGAAGGAGGAGAGGGGGAGGGGGGGAGGGAGGACCAACATGGAGAGGAAACGGGAGAGAGGGAGGACCAACATGGAGAGGAAGGGGGAGAGAGGGAGGACCAACATGGAGAGGAAGGGGGAGAGGGGGAGGGAGGACCAACATGGAGAGGAAAGGGGAGAGAGGGAGGACCAACATGGAGAGGAAGGGGGAGAGAGGGAGGACCAACATGGAGAGGAAGGGGGAGAGAGGGAGGACCAACATGGAGAGGAAGGGGGAGAGAGGGAGGACCAACATGGAGAGGAAGGGGGAGAGAGGGAGGGAGGGGGGAGGGAGGACCAACATGGAGAGGAAGGGGGAGAGAGGGAGAACCAACATGGAGAGGAAGGGGGAGAGAGGGAGGACCAACATGGAGAGGAAGGGGGAGAGAGGGAGGGAGGGGGGAGGGAGGACCAACATGGAGAGGAAGGGGGAGAGAGGGAGAACCAACATGGAGAGGAAGGGGGAGAGAGGGAGGACCAACATGGAGAGGAAGGCGAAGAGAGGGAGGACCAACATGGAGAGGAAGGGGGAGAGAGGGAGGACCAACATGGAGAGGAAGGGGGAGAGAGGGAGGACCAACATGGACAGGAAGGGGGAGAGAGGGAGGACCAACATGGAGAGGAAGGCGAAGAGAGGGAGGACCAACATGGAGAGGAAGGCGAAGAGAGGGAGGACCAACATGGAGAGGAAGGGGGAGAGAGGGAGGACCAACATGGAGAGGAAGGGGGAGAGAGGGAGGGCCAACATGGAGAGGAAGGGGGAGAGAGGGAGGACCATGGGGAGGGATTCCAAGCCTGGCTCGGGGAACCCTGTGGGTTCAGTGTCCTTAATAGTCCCAGCTCCAAATCGGCCGCTAATCCGTTCCTTGAATGTTCCTACCGAATAAAACACCTGGGCGATGCCAGCTCGCGGCATTAAATCAAGGCCTCCAGGATTAGGTTAACCTAAATATATCTCCCTCTGGGTTTCTCCAATAGCTGATAGGATAATGGGTGAGCTCTGAAAGCGGTGACTGTCTCTGTCTCTGTCTGTCTCTCTAATCGTGAGCGGTGCTCTGTAGGCTCAAGACTTCCTCTGCTCCACGTTGTTCTCAGTCTCTGATTCCGAACGGGTCTGTTAATAATGGAGGTGGCCTCCCGTCGCTCAAACTGAGTTTAAGGGACCTGTTTTCAAGCTACTTGTCGGACGGTATGCCCTGCCTCCAGTCCGAACCGCTGCAGGAGCCGATGGCCTCGGGTGGAGTGACTCCCGACACTCCCTCTCCTTCCGACTCTCCCTGCCCGGGCGGAAGGCAACAACCCGCGGTGACCAGCGCAGGTTGGTTTTTCTCGCCTCTGTGGAGCTGCCGGACCAAGACACATCGATGGGGGTTTGGGAGCGGAGTGGACAGCAACAGGGTGGAGGTTTGGCTGGATGATCACTCGTCCAGGTAAGAACTTTACCAGGTGTTGAAAGTGTGTTTCTTCATCCTGGTCTTCGTCAAAATAGAGCTCTATATAGTGCAGTGTTTCCTCATCCTGGTCTTCGTCAAAATAGAGCTCTATATAGTGCAGTGTTTCCTCATCCTGGTCTTCGTCAAAATAGAGCTCTATATAGTGCAGTGTTTCCTCATCCTGGTCTTCGTCAAAATAAAGCTCTATATAGGGCAGTGTTTCCTCATCCTGGTCAAAATAGTGCTCTATATAGGGCAGTGTTCCTTCATCCTGGTCTAAATAGTGCTCTATATAGGGCAGTGTATCTTCATCCTGGTCTAAATAGTGCTCTATATAGGGCAGTGTTCCTTCATCCTGGTCAAAATAGTGCTCTATATAGGGCAGTGTTCCTTCACCCTGGTCTAAATAGTGCTCTATATAGGGCAGTGTTCCTTCATCCTGGTCTAAATAGTGCTCTATATAGGGCAGTGTTCCTTCATCCTGGTCTATATAGTGCTCTATATAGGGCAGTGTTTCTACATCCTGGTTTAAATAGTGCTCTATATACAGTAGGGCAGTGTTTCCTCATCCTGGTTAAAACGGTGCTCTATATAGGGCAGTGCTTCTTCATCCTGGTCTTAATTGTGCTCTATATAGGGCAGTGTATCTTCATCCTGGTCTAAATAGTGCTCTATATAGGGCAGTGTTTCTTCATCCTGGTCTAAATAGTGCTCTATATAGGGCAGCGTATCTTCATCCTGGTCTAAATAGAGCTCTATAGAGGGCAGTGTTGCTTCATCCTGGTTAAAATAATGCTCTCTATAGGGCAGTGTTCCTTCATCCTGGTCTAAATAGTGCTCTATATAGGGCAGTGTTTCCTCATCCTGGTCTAAAAAGTGCTCTATATAGGGCAGTGTTCATTCATCCTGGTCTATATAGTGCTCTATATAGGGCAGTGTTTCCTCATCCTGGTCTAAATAGTGCTCTATATAGGGCAGTGTTTCTTCATCCTGGTCTAAATAGTGCTCTATATAGGGCAGTGTTTCTTCATCCTGGTCTAAATAGTGCTCTCTATAGGGTAGTGTTCCTTCATCCTGGTCTTTTTGCCTTATAATGGGCAGTGTTTCCTCATCCTGGTCTATATAGTGCTCTATATAGGGCAGTGTTCCTTCATCCTGGTCTAAATAGTGCTCTATATAGGGCAGTGTTCCTTCATCCTGGTCTAAATAGTGCTCTATATAGGGCAGCGTATCTACACCCCGGTCTAAATAGTGCTCTATATAGGGCAGTGTACCTTCATCCTGGTCTAAATAGTGCTCTATATAGGGCAGTGTAACTACATCCCGGTCCAAATAGTGCTCTATATAGGGCAGTGTATATTCATCCTGGTCTAAATAGTGCTCTATATAGGGCAGTGTTTCTTCATCCTGGTCTAAATAGTGCTCTATATAGGGCAGTGTTTCTACATCCTGGTCTAAATAGTGCTCTATATACGGCATTGTTCCTTCATCCTGGTCTAAATAGTGCTCTATATAGGGCAGTGTTCCTTCATCCTGGTCAGAATAGTGCTCTATATAGGGCAGTGGATCTTCATCCTGGTCTAAATAGTGCTCTATATAGGGCAGTGTTTCTTCATCCTGGTCTAAATAGTGCTCTATATAGGGCAGTGTATCTTCATCCTGGTCTAAATAGTGCTCTATATAGGGCAGTGTTTCTTCATCCTGGTCTAAATAGTGCTCTATATAGGGCAGTGTTTCTTCATCCTGGTCTAAATAGTGCTCTATATAGGGCAGTGTTTCTACATCCTGGTCTAAATAGTGCTCTATATAGGGCAGTGTATCTTCATCCTGGTCTAAATAGTGCTCTATATAGGACAGTGTTCCTTCATCCTGGTCTTTTTGCCCTAGCACTACACACCTGATTCCACTAATTAATGGTTTGATGATGAGTTGATACATGGGTACATCTATGTAGTGCTGGCATTAAGATACACTGTGTGTGTGTGTGTGTGTGTGTGTGTGTGTGTGTGTGTGTGTGTGTGTGTGTGTGTGTGTGTGTGTGTCAGGGAGATGGTGGGAGGCTCGTTCGTGGAGACGCTACCCTCTCCTCAGACCTCCAGAGGGCCCAGCAGGTCTCCGTCCGACCCCAGCTCCAGCATGCTCCTCCTGGGCCGCGGCCGGGACTCCTTCCCCCTGTCCAGCCCCTCCCTCCGGATCTCCACCTCCATCCCCTCCCTGCCCCAACCTCCCCCTCACCAGACCTCTACCCTTTCCACCCCCCAGTGGGGTGACCCCCTCCTCCTCGAGAAGGCGGGCAGTTGCTCCCCCCGTACCCCTCGCTCCCCCCACTCCACCGTTTCTTCTCGCTCCCTTCGCTGTCCCCACTCCCCCAGCTCACCCCGCTCCTCACCCCGTTCTTCACCCCGCTCTCCGAGGAGGACTAGATCCTGTGGGCGAGGTGAGCCTTGTGGGCGAGCTGAGCCTTGTGGGCGAGGTGAGCCCTGTGGGCGAGGTGAGCCCTGTGGGCGAGGTGAGGGCTGTGACTGGATGATGAAGATACTGGCTGGAGGCTCTGGGAGGATAGGCTCTGTGGCGGAGCTCTGCCAGGGGGCCCTGCAACATGCTATAGAGGTGGTGTGGGCAGAACGCTGTTTTCTGTCTCTGCTCCGACAGGTACTACTGCTGTTAGCTCCTTATGGCTGGTTGACTGATTAATTGATTGGTTGGTTGATTGATTGGTTGGTTGATTGATTGGCTGGTTGATTGGCTTGATGATTGGTTGGTTGATTGATTGGTTGGTTGATTGATTGGCTGGTTGATTGGCTTGATGATTGGTTGGTTGATTCATTGATTGGCTGGTTGATTGGCTTGATGATTGGTTGGTTGATTCATTGATTAGTTGGTTGATTGACATATTGATTGAATTAGATTTATTGATTCATTGATTGGCTGGTTGATTGGCTTGATGATTGGTTGGTTGATTCATTGATTAGCTGGTTGATTGATTGATTGATTATTTCTGTTGTTCCTCCAGGACCAGGATGGATGTAGGGGATTGGTCCAGGTGGTTTCCCTGACGACGCCGGGCTGCGTGAGGGAAGAGTCTTCCAGCAACCATGCCCACCAGGAGCTGGTGAAGGGCATCCTGGGATATGTAGTTGCCACAGGGATGCCCATGAACATGACAGGAGATATCTGTGAGGTAAACAATGTCTACTTGTCTCTCAATTCAATTCAATGGGCTTTATTTGTATGGGAGTGAAATAGATAACATAGTGAAATAAACAATAAAAATTAACAGTAAACATTAGACTCACAAAAGTTACACAACAATAAAGACATTTCAAATGTCATATTATGTCTATATACAGTGTTGTAACGATGTGCGAATAGTTAAAGTACAAAAGGGAAAATAAATAAACATGAATATGGGTTGTATTTACAATGGTGTTTGTTCTTCACTGGTTGCCCTTTTCTTGTGGCAACAGGTCACAAATCTTGCTGCTGTGATGGCACACTGTGGTATTTCACCCAGTAGATATGGGAGTTTATCAAAATTGGATTTGTTCTCGAGTTATTTGTGTACCTGTGTAATCTGAGGGAAATATGTGTCTCTAATATGGTCATACATTGGGCAGGAGGTTAGGAAGTGCAGCTCAGTTTCCACCTCATTTTGTGGGCAGTGAGCACATAGCCTGTCTTCTCTTGAGAGCCATGTCTGCCTACGGCGGCCTTTCTCAATAGCAAGGCTATGCTCGCTGAGTCTGTACATAGCCCGTCTTCTCTTGAGAGCCATGTCTGCCTACGGCGGCCTTTCTCAATAGCAAGGCTATGCTCGCTGAGTCTGTACATAGCCCGTCTTCTCTTGAGAGCCATGTCTGCCTACGGCGGCCTTTCTCAATAGCAAGGCTATGCTCGCTGAGTCTGTACATAGCCCGTCTTCTCTTGAGAGCCATGTCTGCCTACGGCGGCCTTTCTCAATAGCAAGTCTATGCTCGCTGAGTCTGTACATAGCCCGTCTTCTCTTGAGAGCCATGTCTGCCTACGGCGGCCTTTCTCAATAGCAAGGCTATGCTCGCTGAGTCTGTACATAGCCCGTCTTCTCTTGAGAGCCATGTCTGCCTACGGCGGCCTTTCTCAATAGCAAGGCTATGCTCACTGAGTCTGTACATAGCCTGTCTTCTCTTGAGAGCCATGTCTGCCTGCGGCGGCCTTTCTCAATAGCAAGGCTATGCTCACCTAGTCTGTACATAGCCTGTCTTCTCTTGAGAGCCATGTCTGCCTACGGCGGCCTTTCTCAATAGCAAGGCTATGCTCACTGAGTCTGTACATAATCAAAGCTTTCCACTTTCCATCCATTTGTATAGCAGATCCTCATCCCAAATTGAGTCTGAAGCTTTTTTGAAATCAACAAAGCATGAGAAGACTTTGCCTTTGGTTTGTTTGTTTCTCATTTAGGGTGTGCAGGGTGAATACGTGGTCTGTTGTACGGTAATTTGGTAAAAAGCCAATTTGACATTTGCTCAGTACATTGTTTTCACTGAGGAAATGTACGAGTCTGCTGTTAATGATAATGCAGAGGATTTTCCCAAGGTTACTGTTGACGCATATTCCATGGTAATTATTGGGGTCAAATTTGTCTCCACTTTTGTGGATTGGGGTGATCAGTCCTTGGATCCCAATATTAGTGAAGATGCCAGAGCTGAGGATGATGTTAAAGAGTTTAAGTATAGCCAATTGGAATTTGTGGTCTGTATATTTTACCATTTCATTAAGGATACCATCAACTCCACAGACCTTTTTGGGTTGGAGGGTTTGTATTTTGTCCTGTAGCTCATTCAATGTAATTTGAGAATTTAGTGGGTTCTGGTAGTCTTTAATAGTTGATTCTAAGATTTGTGTTTGATCATATCTACACTCACTACTGTAAATCTCTCTGGGTGAGAGAGTCTGATAAATGACTCACTACTGTACATCTCTCTGGATAAGAGAGTCTGATAAATGACTCAGTACTGTACATCTCTGGGTGAGAGAGTCTGATAAATGACTCACTACTGTAAATCTCTCTGGGTGAGAGAGTCTGATAAATGACTCACTATTGTAAATCTCTCTGGGTGAGAGAGTCTGATAAATGACTCACTACTGTAAATCTCTCTGGGTGAGAGAGTCTGATAAATGACTCACTACTGTAAATCTCTCTGGGTGAGAGAGTCTGATAAATGACTCACTACTGTAAATCTCTCTGGGTGAGAGAGTCTGATAAATGACTCACTACTGTAAATCTCTCTGGGTGAGAGAGTCTGATAAATGACTCACTATTGTAAATCTCTCTGGGTGAGAGAGTCTGATAAATGGCTCACTACTGTAAATCTCTCTGGGTGTGAGAGTCTGATAAATGACTCACTACTGTAAATCTCTCTGGGTGAGAGAGTCTGATAAATGACTCACTACTGTAAATCTTTCTGGGTGAGAGAGTCTGATAAATGGCTCACTATTGTAAATCTCTCTGGGTGAGAGAGTCTGATAAATGACTCACTACTCTAAATCTCTCTGGGTGAGAGAGTCTGATAAATTACTCACTATTGTAAATCTCTCTGGGTGAGAGAGTCTGATAAATGACTCACTACTGTAAATCTCTCTGGGTGAGAGAGTCTGATAAATGACTCACTACTGTAAATCTCTCTGGGTGAGAGAGTCTAAATGGCTCACTATTGTAAATCTCTCTGGGTGAGAGAGTCTGATAAATGGCTCACTATTGTAAATCTCTCTGGGTGAGAGAGTCTGATAAATGACTCACTACTGTAAATCTCTCTGGGTGAGAGAGTCTGATAAATGACTCACTACTGTAAATCTCTCTGGGTGAGAGAGTCTGATAAATGACTCACTACTGTAAATCTCTCTGGGTGAGAGAGTCTGATAAATGACTCACTACTGTAAATCTCTCTGTGTGAGAGAGTCTAAATGGCTCACTATTGTAAATCTCTCTGGGTGAGAGAGTCTGATAAATGACTCACTATTGTAAATCTCTCTGGGTGAGAGAGTCTGATAAATTACTCACTACTGTAAATCTCTCTGGGTGAGAGAGTCTGATAAATGACTCACTACTGTAAATCTCTCTGGGTGAGAGAGTCTGATAAATGACTCACTACTGTAAATCTCTCTGGGTGAGAGAGTCTGATAAATGACTCACTACTGTAAATCTCTCTTGGTGAGAGAGTCTGATAAATGGCTCACTATTGTAAATCTCTCTGGGTGAGAGAGTCTGATAAATGACTCACTACTGTAAATCTCTCTGGGTGAGAGAGTCTGATAAATGACTCACTACTGTAAATCTCTCTGGGTGAGAGAGTCTGATAAATGACTCACTACTGTAAATCTCTCTGGGTGAGAGAGTCTGATAAATGACTCACTACTGTAAATCTCTCTGGGTGAGAGAGTCTGATAAATGACTCACTACTGTAAATCTCTCTGGGTGAGAGAGTCTGCTAAATGACTTTTCCAATTTTCCCAGAAGTGGTTAGAAGTGGCTGATTTCTGACGTGCTGTTCTTTCTTCTTCCGTAGTGTATTTCTGTATTGTTTTAGTGATTCACCGTAGTGAAGGAGTAGACTCAGGTTTTCTGGGTCTCTATGTTTTGGGTTGGACAGGTTTCTCAATTTCTTTCTTAGGATTTTAGGCTACGTGACAGACAGACAGACAGACAGACAGACAGACAGACAGACAGACAGACAGACAGACAGACAGCAGCCTTCATTAGGCTACATGACAGACAGACAGACAGACAGACAGACAGACAGACAGACAGACAGACAGAAGCCTTCATTAGGCTACATGACAGACAGACAGACAGACAAACAGACAGACAGACAGACAGACAGACAGACAGACAGACAGACAGACAGAGGGGAACCCCGATCTCCCTCCTCCTTCCTCTCTCCTTCCTCCGTCATTTCAACCTGATGAACCAGAGATCAGTGTAACTTATCAGAACTAATCCCCAGCTGGGGACTGTCTGTGTCTCCTCCTCCCTCCTCCTCCCTCCCCCTCTCTCAGTGGTTTACCTCAGGTCGAGGGGAGGAGGGGGGAGGAGGGGGACGGTCTGTGTCTCCTCTCAGTGGTTTACCTCAGGTAGAGGTGAGGAGGGGGGAGGAGTAAGACGGTCTGTGTCTCCTCTCAGTGGTTTACCTCAGCTAGAGGGGAGGTGGGGGGAGGAGGGGGATGGTCTGTGTCTCCTCCCTCCTCCTCCTCCCTCCTCCTCTCTCAGTGGTTTACCTCAGGTAGAGGGGAGGTAGGGGGAGGAGGGGGACGGTCTGGGTCTCCTCTCAGTGGTTTACCTCAGGTAGAGGGGAGGAGGGGGACGGCCTGTGTCTCCTCTCAGTGGTTTACCTTAGGTAGAGGGGAGGAGGGGGGAGGAGGACGGTCTGTGTCTCCTCTCAGTGGTTTACCTCAGGTAGCGGGGAGGAGGGGAGAGGAGGAGGACGGTCTAGGTCTCCTCTCAGTGGTTTACCTCAGGTAGAGGGGAGGTGGGGGGAGGAGGTGGACGGTCTGGGTCTCCTCTCAGTGGTTCACCTCAGGTAGAGGGGAGGAGGGGGGAGGAGGAGGACGGTCTGGGTCTCCTCCCTCTTCCTCCTCCCTCCCCCTCTCTCAGTAGTTTACCTCAGGTAGAAGGGAGGTGAGGGGAGGAGGAGGACGGTCTGGGTCTCCTCCCTCCTCCTCCTCGTCCCTCCCCCTCTCTCAGTGGTTTACCTCAGGTAGAGGGGAGGTGGGGGGAGGAGGAGGACGGTCTGGGTCTCCTCCCTCCTCCTCCTCCCTCCTCCTCTCTAAGTGGTTTACCTCAGGTAGAGGTGAGGAGGGGGGAGGAGGGGGGGGGGAAATGTTACTGAGTGGACGATCTACTAAATACATGTAAAAGACATTTTTAAAATGAAAAG
>NC_048574.1:83030536-83048036 GCF_013265735.2 Oncorhynchus mykiss
ATCATCAGTCGACCATCGTGTTATATCTCTTCACGTGTGTGTGTGTGTGTGTGTGTGTGTCTCTTTCTCTCTCTCTCTCAGGTGTTGTTGACCCTGGCCAGGCTGCTGTCAGAGGAACAGAAGTCGATGGAGAATCTCCTGGGCAAGATGGCTGCCACCATCCTGCCTTTCGCACGGGCTCAGTACTGTACCATTTTCATCGCCAGGGACAGACCCAAGGTCACTACCACTATGATGTCATATCCTGTTCTTTATGATAGACAGTCCCTATTACAGTACTGTTTCTATTCTAAGAGAACTCTGCTGTCCCCTAACCCCTAGCTCCTAGCCCCTAGCTCCTAGCCCCTAGCTTCTAACTCCTAGCTCCTAACCCCTAGCTCTTAAACCCTATCACCTAACCTCTAGCTCCTAACCCCTAGCTCCTAACCCCTAGCTCTTAAACCCTATCACCTAACCTCTAGCTCCTAATCCCTAGCACCTAATCCCTAGCTCCTAACCCCTAGCTCCCAATCCCTAGCTCAAAACCCCTAACCCCTAGCTCCTAACCCCTTGCCCTATGACCCTAGCCCCTATTTCCCTAGCACCTAACACCTAGCCCCTAGCCTCTAACCCTTAGCTCCTCACCCCTAGCCCTATGCCCCTAGCACCTAACCCCTAGCTCCTAACCCTAAGCCTATTCCCCTAGCCCCTGAACACTAGCTCCTAATGCCTAAACACAACTCCTAACCCTTAACCATTAGCTTCTAACCCCTAAACCCTAACCCCTTGTTCATAACCACTAGCTCCTAGCCCCTAATCACTAGCTCCTAAACACTAGCTCCTAGCCCCTAAACACTAGCTCCTAGCCCCTAAACACTAGCTCCTAACCCCTAACCACTAGCTCCTAACCCTTAGCCACTTGCTCCTAACCCCTAAACACTAGCTCCTAAACCCTAAACACTAGCTCCTAACCCCTAACCACTAGCTCCTAACCCCTAACCACTAGCTCCTAACCCCTAGCCACTAGCTCCTAACCCCTAAACACTAGCTCCTAACCCCTAAACACCAGCTCCTAACCCTTAAACACCAGCTCCTAATCCCTAAACACTAGCCCCTAACCCCTAACCACTATCTCCTAACCCCTGACTACTAGCTCCTACCCCCTAAAGACTAGCTCCCAACCCCTACCATGTAGGTCTGAAATAAGGATCAGATAGGTTTATATCAATATAATAACTTGTGGGACATATGATGTATAGAAGTATAAGGTTTGATTTTGATCTCAGTTTTGTGCTGTTGTTTTTTAGTCTAAACTTTCCCAACTATACCAGGAGGATGAAAGTCTAAACGTGTCGGTGAGAAGCTTTTCTGCTGTTGTTTTTTAGTCTAAACTTTCCCAACTATACCAGGAGGATGAAAGTGTAAACGTGTCGGTGAGAAGCAACAGTGTTAAATAAGTCGTGCTTCTTTTAAAAATATCATCACAAATGACCTGCCTTGTTTTATCTCTCTGAAGCTTTCAGTTACTCTGGTTTATAAAACACAAATAACTTCCTGGTTTATAAAACACAAATAACTTCCTGGTTTATAAAACACAAATAACTTCCTGGTTTATAAAACACAAATAACTTCCTGGTTTATAAAACACAAATAACTTCCTGGTTTATAAAACACAAATAACTTCCTGGTTTATAAAACACAAATAACTTCCTGGTTTATAAAACACGAGACATAACTTCCTGGTTTATAAAACACGAGACATAACTTCCTGGTTTATAAAACACGAGACATAACTTCCTGGTTTATAAAACACGAGACATAACTTCCTGGTTTATAAAACACGAGACATAACTTCCTGGTTTATAAAACACGAGACATAACTTTCTGGTTTATAAAACACAAATAACTTCCTGGATTATAAAATACAAAACATAACGTTTGTTTCTTCTTAGTTGACTGCAGTATTGTTTCTTCTTAGTTGACTGCAGTATTGTTTCTTCTTAGTTGACTGCAGTATTGTTTCTTCTTAGTTGACTGCAGTATTGTTTCTTCTTAGTTGACTGCAGTATTGTTTCTTCTTAGTTGACTGCAGTATGGTTTCTTCTTAGTTGACTGCAGTATTGTTTCTTCTTAGTTGACTGCAGTATTGTTTCTTCTTAGTTGACTGCAGTATTGTTTCTTCTTAGTTGACTGCAGTATTGTTTCTTCTTAGTTGACTGCAGTATTGTTTCTCCTTAGTTGACTGCAGTATTGTTTCTTCTTAGTTGACTGCAGTATTGTTTCTTCTTAGTTGACTGCAGTATTGTTTCTTCATAGTTGATTGCAGTATTGTTTCTTCTTAATTGACTGCAGTATTGTTTCTTCTTAGTTGACTGCAGTATTGTTTCTTCTTAGTTGACTGCAGTATTGTTTCTTCTTAGTTGACTGCAGTATTGTTTCTTCTTAGTTGACTGCAGTATTGTTTCTTCTTAGTTGACTGCAGTATTGTTTCTTCTTAGTTGACTGCAGTATTGTTTCTTCTTAGTTGACTGCAGTATTGTTTCTTCTTAGTTGACTGCAGTATTGTTTCTTCTTAGTTGACTGCAGTATTGCTTCTTCTTAGTTGACTGCAGTATTGTTTCTTCTTAGTTGACTGCAGTATTGTTTCTTCTTAGTTGACTGCAGTATTGTTTCTTCTTAGTTGGCTGCAGTATTGTTTCTTCTTAGTTGACTGCACTATTGTTTCTTCTTAGTTGACTGCACTATTGTTTCTTCTTAGTTGACTGCAGTATTGTTTCTTCTTAGTTGACTGCAGTATTGTTTCGTCTTAGTTGACTGCAGTATTGTTTCTTCTTAGTTGACTGCAGTATTGTTTCTCCTTAGTTGACTGCAGTATTGTTTCTTCTTAGTTGACTGCAGTATTGTTTCTTCTTAGTTGACTGCAGTATTGTTTCGTCTTAGTTGACTGCAGTATTGTTTCTTCTTAGTTGACTGCAGTATTGTTTCTTCTTAGTTGACTGCAGTATTGTTTCGTCTTAGTTGACTGCAGTATTGTTTCTTCTTAGTTGACTGCAGTATTGTTTCTTTTTAGTTGACTGCAGTATTGTTTCTTCTTAGTTGACTGCAGTATTGTTTCTTCTTGGTTGACTGCAGTATTGTTTCTTCTTAGTTGACTGCAGTATTGTTTCTTCTTAGTTGACTGCAGTATTGTTTCTTCTTAGTTGACTGCAGTATTGTTTTAGCTGGGTGGGTCCAGCATGATCTCTGCTTTTTCTTTACATCGCTTATTGGTCTGGTTTTGGTCATAAACACTCCCATTGTTTCTGGGCGAACGCTGATTGGACCAGACATTTTCTGTCTCATTCCAAACCCCGTTTATCGGCTGGAGGCCAGACTGATAAGCAGTTAAAAAAAATATTGAACGTAGCGTTAATTCTGGATTTACCAGGCTAGTGTTGTGTTTTCAGGACATTGCTGGAAATGGAGGGGAACCTGGGGGTGGAACCAGTGTAATTATTCTATAATTTTATCATTTTAATACAAGGATTTTCCCTTAGTGGGTTCCCAGAGTGACTTTCCTCCATTCCCACGCCTGTGTGTTGTTACTAATGGTCTATGGAAGTTTCTGAACTGTATAAACGTAGAACCTTGTTGACGTGTTCTACTGTTCCGTTGTGTTCTAGAACTCCTTCTCTGGGCTGGTCCATATGGAGGGAGAAGAACAAGGGTCAGAGTTCCAGATCTTTCAAAGGTTCTAGAAAGGCTTTTCCTCTCCTATCACTGTTGTGTCATTACATCAACGGCCGTGTTTTGTTTCAGGCTGTATGTACACTGCTCAAAAAAATAAAGGGAACACTTAAACAACACAATGTAACTGCAAGTCAATCACACTTCTGTGAAATCAAACTGTCCACTTAGGAAGCAACACTGATTGACAATACATTTCACATGCTGTTGTGCAAATGGAATAGACAACAGGTGGAAATTATAGGCAATTAGCAAGACACCCCCAATAAAGGAGTGGTTCTGCAGGTGGTGACCACAGACCACTTCTCAGTTCCTATGCTTCCTGGCTGATGTTTTGGTCACTTTTGAATGCTGGCGGTGCTTTCACTCTAGTGGTAGCATGAGACAGAGTCTACAACCCACACAAGTGGCTCAGGTAGTGCAGCTCATCCAGGATGGCACATCAATGCGAGCTGTGGCAAGAAGGTTTGCTGTGTCTGTCAGCGTAGTGTCCAGAGCATGGAGGCGCTACCAGGAGACAGGCCAGTACATCAGGAGACGTGGAGGAGGCCGTAGGAGGGCAACAACCCAGCAGCAGGACCGCTACCTCCGCCTTTGTGCAAGGAGGAGCAGGAGGAGCACTGCCAGAGCCCTGCAAAATGACCTCCAGCAGGCCACAATTGTGCATGTGTCTGCTCAAACGGTCAGAAACAGACTCCATGAGGGTGGTATGAGGGCCCAACGTCCACAGGTGGGGGTTGTGCTTACAGCCCAACACCGTGCAGGACGTTTGGCATTTGCCAGAGAACACCAAGATTGGCAAATTCGCCACTGGCGCCCTGTGCTCTTCACAGATGAAAGCAGGTTCACACTGAGCACATGTGACAGACATGACAGAGTCTGGAGACGCCGTGGAGAACGTTCTGCTGCCTACAACATCCTCCAGCATGACCGATTTGGCGGTGGGTCAGTCATGGTGTGGGGTGGCATTTCTTTGGGGGGCCGCATAGCCCTCCATGTGCTCGCCAGAGGTAGCCTGACTGCCATAAGGTACCGAGATGAGATCCTCAGACCCCTTGTGAGACCATATGCTGGTGCGGTTGGCTCTGGGTTCCTCCTAATGGAAGACAATGCTAGACCTCATGTGGCTGGAGTGTGTCAGCAGTTCCTGCAAGAGGAAGGCATTGATGCTATGGACAGACCCGCCCGTTCCCCAGACCTGAATCCAATTGAGCACATCTGGGACATCATGTCTCGCTCCATCCACCAACGCCACGTTGTACCACAGACTGTCCAGGAGTTGGCGGATGCTTTAGTCCAGGTCTGGGAGGAGATCCCTCAGGAGACCATCCGCCACCTCATCAGGAGCATGCCCAGGCGTTGTAGGGAGGTCATACAGGCACGTGGAGGCCACACACACTACTGAGCCTCATTTTGACTTGTTTTAAGGACATTACATCAAAGTTGGATCAGCCTGTAGTGTGGTTTTCCACTTTAATTTTGAGTGTGACTCCAAATCCAGACCTCCATGGATTGATACATTTGATTTCCATTGATAATTTTTGTGTGATTTTGTTGTCAGCACATTCAACTATGTACAGAAAAAAGTATTGAATAAGAATATTTCATTCATTCAGATCTAGGATGTGTTATTTTAGTGTTCCCTTTATTTTTTTGAGCAGTGCACCTCTCTATATACCTATATGTGTCTCTTCACTATATTTCTGTGTTTCCATAGAGACTGTAGCATCACTATATTTCTGTGTTTCTATAGAGACTGTAGCATCACTATATTTCTGTGTTTCCATAGAGACTGTAGCATCACTATATTTCTGTGCTTCCATAGAGACTGTAGCATCACTATATTTCTGTGTTTCCATAGAGACTGTAGCATCACTATATTTCTGTGTTTCTATAGAGACTGTAGCATCACTATATTTCTGTGTTTCCATAGAGACTGTAGCATCACTATATTTCTGTGTTTCCATAGAGACTGTAGCATCACTATATTTCTGTGTTTCCATAGAGACTGTAGCATCACTATATTTCTGTGTTTCCATAGAGACTGTAGCATCACTATATTTCTGTGTTTCCATAGAGACTGTTCCATCACTATATTTCTGTGTTTCCATAGAGACTGTAGCATCACTATATTTCTGTGTTTCCATAGAGACTGTAGCATCACTATATTTCTGTGTTTCCATAGAGACTGTTCCATCACTATATTTCTGTGTTTCCATAGAGACTGTTGCATCACTATATTTCTGTGTTTCCATAGAGACTGTAGCATCACTATATTTCTGTGTTTCCATAGAGACTGTTCCATCACTATATTTCTGTGTTTCCATAGAGACTGTTGCATCACTATATTTCTGTGTTTCCATAGAGACTGTAGCATCACTATATTTCTGTGTTTCCATAGAGACTGTAGCATCACTATATTTCTGTGTTTCCATAGAGACTGTTCCATCACTATATTTCTGTGTTTCCATAGAGACTGTAGCATCACTATATTTCTGTGTTTCCATAGAGACTGTAGCATCACTATATTTATGTGTTTTTATAGAGACTGTTCCATCACTATATTTCTGTGTTTCCATAGAGACTGTAGCATCACTATATTTCTGTGTTTCCATAGAGACTGTAGCATCACTATATTTCTGTGTTTCCATAGAGACTGTAGCATCACTATATTTCTGTGTTTCCATAGAGACTGTAGCATCACTATATTTCTGTGTTTCCATAGAGACTGTAGCATCACTATATTTCTGTGTTTCCATAGAGACTGTAGCATCACTATATTTATGTGTTTCCATAGAGACTGTAGCATCACTATATTTCTCCTGTTTCCATAGAGACTGTAGCATCACTATATTTCTGTGTTTCCATAGGGACTGTAGCATCACTATATTTCTGTGTTTCCATAGAGACTGTAGCATCACTATATTTCTGTGTTTCCATAGAGACTGTAGCATCACTATATTTCTGTGTTTCCATAGAGACTGTTGCATCACTATATTTCTGTGTTTCCATAGAGACTGTAGCATCACTATATTTCAGTGTTTCCATAGAGACTGTAGCATCACTATATTTCTGTGTTTCCATAGAGACTGTAGCATCACTATATTTCTGTGTTTCCATAGAGACTGTAGCATCACTATATTTCTGTGTTTCCATAGAGACTGTTGCATCACTATATTTCTGTGTTTCCATAGAGACTGTAGCATCACTATATTTCTGTGTTTCCATAGAGACTGTAGCATCACTATATTTCTGTGTTTCCACAGAGACTGTAGCATCACTATATTTCTGTGTTTCCATAGAGACTGTAGCATCACTATATTTCTGTGTTTCCATAGAGACTGTAGCATCACTATATTTCTGTGTTTCCATAGAGACTGTAGCATCACTATATTTCTGTGTTTCCATATAGACTGTAGCATCACTATATTTCTGTGTTTCCATAGAGACTGTAGCATCACTATATTTCTGTGTTTCCATAGAGACTGTAGCATCACTATATTTCTCCTGTTTCCATAGAGACTGTAGCATCACTATATTTCTGTGTTTCCATAGAGACTGTAGCATCACTATATTTCTGTGTTTCCATAGAGACTGTAGCATCACTATATTTCTGTGTTTCCATAGAGACTGTAGCATCACTATATTTATGTGTTTCCATAGAGACTGTTCCATCACTATATTTCTGTGTTTCCATAGAGACTGTAGCATCACTATATTTCTGTGTTTCCATAGAGACTGTAGCATCACTATATTTCTGTGTTTCCATAGAGACTGTAGCATCACTATATTTCTGTGTTTCCATAGAGACTGTAGCATCACTATAGTTCTGTGTTTCCATAGAGACTGTAGCATCACTATATTTCTGTGTTTCCATAGAGACTGTAGCATCACTATATTTATGTGTTTCCATAGAGACTGTAGCATCACTATATTTCTCCTGTTTCCATAGAGACTGTAGCATCACTATATTTCTGTGTTTCCATAGAGACTGTAGCATCACTATATTTCTGTGTTTCCATAGAGACTGTAGCATCACTATATTTCTGTGTTTCCATAGAGACTGTAGCATCACTATATTTCTGTGTTTCCATAGAGACTGTTGCATCACTATATTTCTGTGTTTCCATAGAGACTGTAGCATCACTATATTTCTGTGTTTCCATAGAGACTGTAGCATCACTATATTTCTGTGTTTCCATAGAGACTGTAGCATCACTATATTTCTGTGTTTCCATAGAGACTGTAGCATCACTATATTTCTGTGTTTCCATAGAGACTGTAGCATCACTATATTTCTGTGTTTCCATAGAGACTGTAGCATCACTATATTTCTGTGTTTCCATATAGACTGTAGCATCACTATATTTCTGTGTTTCCATAGAGACTGTAGCATCACTATATTTCTGTGTTTCCATAGAGACTGTAGCATCACTATATTTCTCCTGTTTCCATAGAGACTGTAGCATCACTATATTTCTGTGTTTCCATAGAGACTGTAGCATCACTATATTTCTGTGTTTCCATAGAGACTGTAGCATCACTATATTTCTGTGTTTCCATAGAGACTGTAGCATCACTATATTTCTGTGTTTCCATAAAGACTGTAGCATCACTATATTTCTGTGTTTCCATAGAGACTGTAGCATCACTATATTTCTCCTGTTTCCATAGAGACTGTAGCATCACTATATTTCTGTGTTTCCATAGAGACTGTAGCATCACTATATTTCTGTGTTTCCATAGAGACTGTAGCATCACTATATTTCTGTGTTTCCATAGAGACTGTAGCATCACTATATTTCTGTGTTTCCATAGAGACTGTTGCATCACTATATTTCTGTGTTTCCATAGAGACTGTAGCATCACTATATTTCTGTGTTTCCATAGAGACTGTAGCATCACTATATTTCTGTGTTTCCATAGAGACTGTAGCATCACTATATTTCTGTGTTTCCATAGAGACTGTAGCATCACTATATTTCTGTGTTTCCATAGAGACTGTTCCATCACTATATTTCTGTGTTTCCATAGAGACTGTAGCATCACTATATTTCTGTGTTTCCATAGAGACTGTTGCATCACTATATTTCTGTGTTTCCATAGAGACTGTAGCATCACTATATTTCTGTGTTTCCATAGAGACTGTAGCATCACTATATTTCTGTGTTTCCATAGAGACTGTAGCATCACTATATTTCTGTGTTTCCATAGAGACTGTAGCATCACTATATTTCTGTGTTTCCATAGAGACTGTAGCATCACTATATTTCTGTGTTTCCATAGAGACTGTAGCATCACTATATTTCTGTGTTTCCATATAGACTGTAGCATCACTATATTTCTGTGTTTCCATAGAGACTGTAGCATCACTATATTTCTGTGTTTCCATAGAGACTGTAGCATCACTATATTTCTCCTGTTTCCATAGAGACTGTAGCATCACTATATTTCTGTGTTTCCATAGAGACTGTAGCATCACTATATTTCTGTGTTTCCATAGAGACTGTAGCATCACTATATTTCTGTGTTTCCATAGAGACTGTAGCATCACTATATTTCTGTGTTTCCATAGAGACTGTAGCATCACTATATTTCTGTGTTTCCATAGAGACTGTAGCATCACTATATTTCTGTGTTTCCATAGAGACTGTAGCATCACTATATTTCTGTGTTTCCATAGAGACTGTAGCATCACTATATTTCTCCTGTTTCCATAGAGACTGTAGCATGACTATATTTCTGTGTTTCCATAGAGACTGTAGCATCACTATATTTCTGTGTTTCCATAGAGACTGTAGCATCACTATATTTCTGTGTTTCCATAGAGACTGTAGCATCACTATATTTCTGTTTCCATAGAGACTGTAGCATCACTATATTTCTGTGTTTCCATAGAGACTGTAGCATCACTATATTTCTGTGTTTCCATAGAGACTGTAGCATCACTATATTTTTCTCCTGTTTCCATAGAGACTGTAGCATCACTATATTTCTGTGTTTCCATAGAGACTGTAGCATCACTATATTTCTGTGTTTCCATAGAGACTGTAGCATCACTATATTTCTGTGTTTCCATAGAGACTGTAGCATCACTATATTTCTGTGTTTCAATAGAGACTGTAGCATCACTATATTTCTGTGTTTCCATAGAGACTGTTCCATCACTATATTTCTGTGTTTCCATAGAGACTGTTCCATCACTATATGTCTGTGTTTCCATAGAGACTGTTCCATCACTATATTTCTGTGTTTCCATAGAGACTGTTCCATCACTATATTTCTGTGTTTCCATAGAGACTGTTCCATCACTATATTTCTGTGTTTCCATAGAGACTGTTCCATCACTATATTTCTGTGTTTCCATAGAGACTGTTCCATCACTATATTTCTGTGTTTCCATAGAGACTGTTCCATCACTATATTTCTGTGTTTCCATAGAGACTGTTCCATCACTATATTTCTGTGTTTCCATAGAGACTGTTGCATCACTATATTTCTGTGTTTCCATAGAGACTGTAGCATCACTATATTTCTGTGTTTCCATAGAGACTGTTCCATCACTATATTTCTGTGTTTCCATAGAGACTGTAGCATCACTATATTTCTGTGTTTCCATAGAGACTGTAGCATCACTATATTTCTGTGTTTCCATAGAGACTGTTCCATCACTATCTTTCTGTGTTTCCATAGAGACTGTTCCATCACTATATTTCTGTGTTTCCATAGAGACTGTTCCATCACTATATTTCTGTGTTTCCATAGAGACTGTTCCATCACTATATTTCTGTGTTTCCATAGAGACTGCACCCTCTCGAACATAGACCTGACCCACGCCCTGCAGGTGTTGGTCTCCAAGGAGACAATGAACGTGTCCGGCGCCGATCAGGACCCCCCCACGGGTAGTCTGGTCTGCTGCCCGATCAGAAACGGGAAGACAGGAAAAATCATTGGTGCGTCCCTCTTTCTCTGAATGTATCTTCTCTACTTTATATGCAGCACTGTCTTTACAGGACAATGACCGGATAAAACTCACTTTATTTATCTAACTATGTTTATATGACTTTATTAACCTCACTATATAATTCCATGGACAACAACAACATGAATTCTATAACTACACCTCATACAACAGTAAAGAGGCAGGTGTCTCTGGTTGGTGTAGGGAGTCTTCTTCTTCTGTGGTTGTTAGAGGCACGCTGTTAGTCGTAGGGAGTCTTCTTCTTCTGTGGTTGTTAGAGGCACGCTGTTAGTCGTAGGGAGTCTTCTTCTTCTATGGTTGTTAGAGACATGCTGTTTGTCGTAGGGAGTCTTCTTCTGTGGTTGTTAGAGACACACTGTTAGTCGTAGGGAGTCTTCTTCTTCTGTGGTTGTTAGAGACACACTGTTAGTCGTAGGGAGTCTTCTTCTTCTGTGGTTGTTAGAGACATACTGTTAGTCGTAGGGAGTCTTCTTCTTCTGTGGTTGTTAGAGACACACTGTTAGTCGTAGGGAGTCTTCTTCTTCTGTGGTTGTTAGAGACATGCTGTTAGTCGTAGGGAGTCTTCTTCTTCTGTGGTTGTTAGAGGCACGCTGTTAGTCATAGGGAGTCTTTTTCTTCTGTGGTTGTTAGAGTCACGCTGTTAGTCGTTGTTGATAGTCAAGGCAGAGATATTGATATCAGTGCGTCTTAAACCAGCGTATTACTGGCTCTTCAGTCTTTATTTACTGATTTATTGACTGACTAGTATTGAATGACTAGGAAGCATTGTATTTACTAGGAAGTCTGCAGAGAATCTTGGCAGTTGAGAATCTTGGCTGTAGATAATCCTCGTTGAGAGAATCTTGGTTGCAGAGAATCTTGTATTTAATAGGAAGTCTGTAGATAATCTTGGCTGTAGAGAATCTTGTATTTACTAGGAAGTCTGTAGAGAATCTTATCTGTAGAGAATCTTGTATTTACTAGGAAGTCTGTAGAGAATCTTGTCTGTAGATCATCTTGTATTTACTAGGAAGTATGTAGAGAATCTTGTATTTACTAGGAAGTCTGTAGAGAATCTTGTCTGTAGATCATCTTGTATTTACTAGGAAGTCCTCTATTAGCTGACTGAGTATTAGCAGCATTAGAGTGCGTCAGCCAGGGTGCTTAGCAGGGTTGTTAAATAGACAGTCCTAACCATCACTGATCTACAAACAACAGATAAGACCGTCTTAATTTGGGATAGGCGTTCCGCTAGCGACCCACCTTGACAACATCCGGTGAAATTGCAGAGCGCCAAATTCAAATGACAGAAATAGTCATAATAAAACATTCATAAAAATACAAGTGTTATACATCGGCTTAAAGATTAACGTCTTGATAATCCAGCCGCTGTGTCAGATTTCAAAAAGGCTTTACGGCGAAAGCGTACCATGCGGTTATCTGAGGACAGCGCCCTGCTTACAAAAGCATACAAACATTTTACAACCCAGCAGAAGAGCCACGAAAGTCACAAAAAGCAATAGAATAAATCACTTACCTTTGAAGATCTTCAACTGTTGGCATTCCAAAGGGTTCCAGCAACACAATAAATGGTTGTTTTGTTCGATAAAGTCCCTCTTTATATCCCCAAAAACTCAGTTTTGTTGGCACGTTTTGTTCAGTAATACACTGGCTCCAAGGAGGTCAAAACATGCAGACGAATTCATCCTAATAGTACCGGTAAAGTTAGTCGAAACATGTCAAACGATGTTTATAACTAATCCTCAGGGTGTCAATTATTATATAAACAATCGATAATATTTCAACTGGACAAAAGCGTTTTCAATAGAAAGGAAAAAGAACGAGGGGCGCGTACACCGTCACACGAAAAGGAGTAGTGGCAGTGAAAACGGACACCTGCCAAAACTTCTTATTCTTGTTTTTTCTTCTTCAGAAAACAAGCCTGGAACCATGTCTAAAGACTGTTGACATCTAGTGGAAGCCATAGGAACTGCAATCTGGGGCCTAACCCTTTATATAGTCAATAGGCTTTAAATAGAAAACGACTCACATCAAAGAAATGTCATTTCCTGGTTGGATTGTCCTCGGGTTTTCACCTGCCACATCAGTTCTGTTATACTCACAGACATTATTTTAACAGTTTTAGAAACTTCAGAGTGTTTTCTATCCAATAATACAATTATATGTGTATACTAGCTTCTGGGCCTAAGTAACAGGCAGTTTACTTTGGGCACCTCGTTCATCCAAACTTCCGAATACTGCCCCCTATCCATGAATTAACCACTACTGATCTCCACACCACAGAAACACATCCGCAATAGCATCTCAGAGTAGCAGGGCTGATCTAGGATTAGCTCCCCACCTGTCTATGTGGTCTTCTTCATTGGGATCTAAAAAGCAAAACTGATCTTAGGTCAGCACTCTGAGACGCTTCATGAATACAGGCCCTGGGCAAGACGACATCGTCATGACGATACATGATAAGATTGAGTCATGAATCGTCATGAAGTTTGAAGTTATTAGATAAATAAATAAAGTTATGAACAACTTTTCATCCATCCCTCTGTTGTTGTTGTTGTCTGTTGTTGTTGTTGTTGTCTGTTGCTGTTGTTGTTGTTGTCTGTTCAGCCGTCTGCCAGCTGAAGAACAAACTGGGCCCTGGCGAGGCGGAGACGGGCAGGGCGTTTAACCGTTATGATGAGTGCCTCCTAGAGGACTTTGCGGTGTACTGCGGCCTGGCCCTGCAGACCGTCCAGACCGTCCAACGGATAGAGTACCAACGAGCCAGCCAGGACGTTACCCAAGAGGTGGGGGAGGAGACAGAAGTCTGTGTATATGTGTATATATATATGTAATATATATTATATATATATATATATATATATATATAGTACTTGTCAAGGGGTTTTCTTAATTTTTTACTATTTTCTACATTGCAGAATAATAGTGAAGGCATCACTACTTTGAAGAATCTAAAATGTGTTTTTATTTGTTTAACACTTTTTTGGTTACTACATGATTCCATATGTGTTATTTCATAGTGTTGATGTCTTCACTATTATTCTACAATGTAGAAAATAGTAAAAATAAATAAAAACCCTGGAATGAGTAGGTGTGTCCAAACTTTTGACTGGTACTGTAAATAGAGGTGAAGTCTGAAGTTTACATACACCTTAGTGATAGGAATTGTATGAATAATGACTAAACAATATCTACATTTAAATAGAACTAATTAAACTTATACTCTGTTTTACAATATCTGATTAATAATGTTAGTTCATAAGGAAGGGATTATGTAGCATGAACAAGGAGTAATTAAAACATAATAAACACCATTCTAACTTAGTTGGAGAGGTATGTGTTGTGGGTTTGAAGTAAGCAAAGAGGATCATTAACCTATGTTTGAACCCACTCAGCTATAACTCTGTGGCGATTAAATAAGACAGCGAGAGCCTCTCCAGGGTTTCCGTATCTGGAACTGTCTGCTAAATAGTGATAGATAATGGTGAGACTGTTGTTCGTGGTTACATGGCAGCGCGCTCCGAGAATAAATACTATTATCTATTTTTGATTATGTCTATTTTATGCAAATAAGAATCTTAGAAATTCGTATAAAATAGACTGAGTGATTTTAATTAATGAACACATATAGGAATTATGAAATTCCGTTGACACTTAAAAAAAATACATTTAAACTCAGTTTTTCTACAATTCCTTCATGTGTTTACATATTTGTGTTTGTGTGTGTGCTGTCTTAACGTGTGTGTGTTTTTTTAAGTCTATGTGTTGACGTGTGTGTGTGTCCTCTCCTAAGGTTCTGTCCTACCACCTTACTGCAGCTCAAGAGGAAATCCGAGCGTTGCAGGTGAACCACTGATACCAACAGACCAACACCTACCATCTCTCTATCCTTCCCTCTCTCCTCACATCTCACTATCCTTCCCTCTCTCTATCCTTCCCTCTCTCTATCCTACCCTCTCTCCTCACATCTCTCTATCCTTCCCTCTCTCTATCCTTCCCTCTCTCTATCCTACCATCTCTCTATCCTTCCATCTCTCTATCCTTCCCTCTCTCCTCACATCTCTCTATCCTTCCCTCTCTCTATCCTTCCCTCTCTCTATCCTACCATCTCTCTATCCTTCCATCTCTCCATCCTTCCCTCTCTCTATCCTACCATCTCTCTATCCTTCCCTCTCTCTATCCTACCATCTCTCTATCCTTCCCTCACAACTCTCCCTCTATTCCTATTTCTACAGATCTCTCTCTCTCTTTCCACCCCACTATCTTTCTATCGCTCTCTCTCTCTTTCCACCCCACTATCTTTCTATCTCTCTCTCTTCTTCCCTCAATCTGCCAATCTCTCCTTTCCCTTTTCAGTGTTTCTCAGCAGGGGTGGGGGTCTTCCTGGTGTGTCCGGGGGCTGGATACTCCACAATGCATGAACGTTAAATTACGCTTTCTTCCTTTACAATCTGAAAGTCGAGAACCGTTTTAATTTCATCTCTTGATATCAATGGCGTCACCAGCCAATTCTATATGAATCAATCAAAGATGTTTAGCTAACGATTACTACATTTACCACTAAGGTTTAATTTTAATTGTATTTATTTATCTGTTATTTTACCAGGTAAGTTGACTGAGAACACATTATCATTTGCAGCAACGACCTGGGGAAGAGTTACAGGGGAATGAATGAGCCAATTGTAAACTGGGGATTATTAGGTGACCGTGATGGTTTGAGGGCCAGATTGGGAATTTAGCCAGGACACCGGGGTTAACACCCCCTACTCTTACGATAAGTTACCCTGGGATCTTTAATGACCTCAGAGAGTCAGGACGTCCCATCTGAAAGACGGCACACCACACAGGGCAACGTCCCCAATCACTGCCCTGGGGCATTGGGATATTTTTTTAGAACAGAGGAAAGAGTGCTTCCTACTGGCCCTCCAACACCACTTCCAGCAGCATCTGGTCTCCCATCCAGGAACTGACCAGGACCAACCCTGCTTAGCTTCAGGATCAAGCCAGCTGTGGGATGCAGGGTGGTATGCTGCTGGCGTTCTAGAACTCACCATTGTTCCCTTAGGTGTATTACTGGTGCTGGTTCTAGAACTCACCATTGTGCTTTTAGGTGTATTACTGGTGATGGTTCTAGAACTCACCATTGTTCCCTTAGGTGTATTACTGGTGATGGTTCTAGAACTCACCATTGTGCTCTTAGGTGTATTACTGGTGATGGTTCTAGAACTCACCATTGTTCCCTTAGGTTTATTACTGGTTTTCATTCATCGCTAAGGTTGGCTCCACTTCCAGGATTACTAGCTGACTAGTTACACTGGAGGTTTCTATGACGATCTGATGAGAATCTGATGATCTGATGAAGCTGCCGCTAAATGAATATAGCGAAAATACTGCCCTTCTCAATCTCTCTCTATATCCACCCATCCCTCTCTATATCCACCCATCCCTCTCTATATCCACCCATCCCTCTCTCTATATCCACCCATCTCTCTCTCTATATCCACCCATCTCTCTCTATATCCACCCATCCCTCTCTATATCCACCCATCTCTCTCTATATCCACCCATCCCTCTCTATATCCACCCATCCCTCTCTCTATATCCACCCATCCCTCTCTATATCCACCCATCTCTCTCTATATCCACCCATCTCTCTCTATATCCACCCATCTCTCTCTATATCCACCCATCCCTCTCTATATCCACCCATCCCTCTCTATATCCACCCATCCCTCTCTATATCCACCCATCCCTCTATATCCACCCATCTCTCTCTATATCCACCCATCCCTCTCTATATCCACCCATCCCTCTCTATATCCACCCATCCCTCTATATCCACCCATCTCTCTCTATATCCACCCATCCCTCTCTATATCCACCCATCCCTCTATATCCACCCATCCCTCTATCTATATCCACCTATCCCTCTCTCTATATCCACCCATTCCTCTCTCTATATCCACCCATCCCTCTCTCTATATCCACCCATCTCTCTCTATATCCACCCATCTCTCTCTATATCCACCCATCCCTCTCTCTATATCCACCCATCTCTCTCTATATCCACAAATCTCTCTCTATATCCACCCATCCCTCTCTATCCTCAAATCTCTCTCTATATCCACCCATCACTCTCTCTATATCCACCCATCTCTCTCTATATCCACCTATCCCTCTCTATATCCACCCATCTCTCTCTATATCCACCCATCTCTCTCTATATCCACCCATCCCTCTCTCTATATCCACCCATCTCTCTCTATATCCACCCATCTCTCTCTATATCCAACCATCCCTCTCTATCCACAAATCTCTCTCTATATCCACCCATCCCTCTCTCTATATCCACCCATCTCTCTCTATATCCACCCATCTCTCTCTATATCCACCCATCCCTCTCTCTATATCCACCCATCCCTCTCTCTCTATCCACCCATCCCTCTCTCTATCCACCCATCTCTCTCTCTCCTTATCCTCCCCCCCATAACCACCTCTCTCTCCCTCCTTCCCCCCCCATCCCTCTCTCACGGTCCCCCTCCATCCCTCTCTCTCCTTATCCTCCCCCCATAACCACCTGTCCCTCTCTTCCTCCCCCTCTATCCCTCTCTCTCCCCCTCCTTCCCCATAACCACCTGTCCCTCTCTTCCTCCCCCCCTTCCCCCTCTCCCCCTCCTCCCCTTCCCCATCTGTCCCTCCCTCCCTCCCTCCCTCCCTCCCTCCCTCCCTCCCTCCCTCCCTCCCTCCCTCCCTCCCTCCCTCCCTCCCTCCCTCCCTCTCTCTATCCACCCATCCCTCTCTCTATCCACCCAT
>NC_048574.1:83053036-83093036 GCF_013265735.2 Oncorhynchus mykiss
GATGTCCTGGATGGCAGGGAGCTCTGCCCAGTCTACCATGTGATTCTACATCTCTGACACCGCCTGGTATAGATGTCCTGGATGGCAGGGAGCTCTGCCCAGTCTACCATGTGATTCTACATCTCTGACACTGCCTGGTATAGAGGTATTGGAGGGCAGGGAGCTCTGCCCAGTTTACCATGTGATTCTACATCTCTGACACCGCCTGGTATAGAGGTCCTGGAGGGAAGGGAGCCCTGCCCAGTCTACCATGTGATTCTACATCTCTAACACCGCCTGGTATAGATGTCCTGGATGGCAGGGAGCTCTGCCCAGTCTACCATGTGATTCTACATCTCTGACACCGCCTGGTATAGATGTCCTGGATGGCAGGGAGCTCTGCCCAGTCTACCATGTGATTCTACATCTCTGACACCGCCTGGTATAGAGGTCCTGGAGGGCAGGGAGCTTTGCCCAGTTTACCATGTGATTCTACATCTCTGACACCGCCTGGTATAGAGGTCCTGGAGGGCAGGGAGCTCTACCCAGTCTACCATGTGATTCTACATCTCTGACACTGCCTGGTATAGAGGTCCTGGAGGGCAGGAAGCTCTGCCCAGTCTACCATGTGATTCTACATCTCTAACACCGCCTGGTATAGAGGTCCTGGATGGGCAGGGAGCTCTGTCCAGTCTACCATGTGATTCTACATCTCTGACACCGCCTGGTATAGATGTCCTGGATGGCAGGGAGCTTTGCCCAGTCTACCATGTGATTCTACATCTCTGACACCGCCTGGTATAGAGGTCCTGGATGGCAGGGAGCTCTGCCCCAGTTTACCATGTGATTCTACATCTAGCAGGGGAGACTCTCTGTGGTAGCCTTACTCTCTCACTCTGTGTGTGTGTGTGTGTGTGTGTGTGTGTGTGTGTGTGTGTGTGTGTGTGTGTGTGTGTGTGTGTGTGTGTTCAGGAGGAGGGCAGAGTTCTTTGAACTGGGTCAGAGAGGAGTGAGGTGGGAGGAGGACAGGCACAGAGACTTACTAAGGTGAGAATCCTAAACCCTATACAGTGCACCACTTTATGACACCCTATGGGCCTAAAGTAGTGCACTAGGGTCACACATCTCTGCGTTAAGTAGTGCCCTACTTTATGACACCCTATTCTCTATATAGTGCACTACTTTGACACCCTAAACCCTATATAGTGCACTACTTTATGACACCCTAAACCCTATATAGTGCACTACTTTATGACACCCTATTCTCTATATAGTGCACTACTTTGACACCCTAAACCCTATATAGTGCACTACTTTATGACACCCTATTCTCTATATAGTGCACTACTTTATGACACCCTATTCTCTATATAGTGCACTACTTTATGACACCCTATTCTCTATATAGTGCACTACTTTATGACACCCTAAACCCTATATAGTACACTACTTTATGACACCCTATTCTCTATATAGTGCACTACTTTATGACACCCTATTCCCTATATAGTGCACTACTTTATGACACCCTATTCTCTATATAGTGCACTACTTTATGACACCCTATTCTCTATATAGTGCACTACTTTATGACACCCTATTCTCTATATAGTGCACTACTTTATGACACCCTATTCTCTATATAGTGCACTACTTTATGACACCCTATTCTCTATATAGTGCACTACTTTATGACACCCTAAACCCTATATAGTGCACTACTTTATGACACCCTATTCTCTATATAGTGCACTACTTTATGACACCCTAAACCCTATATAGTGCACTACTTTATGACACCCTAAACCCTATATAGTACACTACTTTATGACACCCTATTCTCTATATAGTGCACTACTTTATGACACCCTAAACCCTATATAGTACACTACTTTATGACACCCTAAACCCTATATAGTGCACTACTTTATGACACCCTAAACCCTATATAGTGCACTACTTTATGACACCCTATTCTCTATATAGTGCACTACTTTATGACACCCTATTCTCTATATAGTGCACTACTTTATGACACCCTATTCTCTATATAGTGCACTACTTTATGACACCCTATTCTCTATATAGTGCACTACTTTATGACACCCTATTCTCTATATAGTGCACTACTTTATGACACTCTAAACCCTATATAGTGCACTACTTTATGACACCCTAAACCCTATATAGTGCACTACTTTATGACACCCTAAACCCTATATAGTGCACTACTTTATGACACCCTAAACCCTATATAGTGCACTACTTTATGACACCCTAAACCCTATATAGTGCACTACTTTATGACACCCTAAACCCTATATAGTGCACTACTTTATGACACCCTAAACCCTATATAGTGCACTACTTTATGACACCCTATTCTCTATATAGTGCACTACTTTATGACACCCTAAACCCTATATAGTGCACTACTTTATGACACCCTATTCTCTATATAGTGCACTACTTTATGACACCCTAAACCCTATATAGTGCACTACTTTATGACACTCTAAACCCTATATAGTGCACTACTTTATGACACCCTATTCTCTATATAGTGCACTACTTTATGACACCCTAAACCCTATATAGTGCACTACTTTATGACACCCTAAACCCTATATAGTGCACTACTTTATGACACCCTATTCTCTATATAGTGCACTACTTTATGACACCCTATTCTCTATATAGTACACTACTTTATGACACCCTATTCTCTATATAGTGCACTACTTTATGACACCCTAAACCCTATATAGTGCACTACTTTATGACACCCTATTCTCTATATAGTGCACTACTTTATGACACCCTAAACCCTATATAGTACACTACTTTATGACACCCTATTCTCTATATAGTGCACTACTTTATGACACCCTATTCTCTATATAGTGCACTACTTTATGACACCCTAAACCCTATATAGTGCACTACTTTATGACACCCTAAACCCTATATAGTGCACTACTTTATGACACCCTATTCTCTATATAGTGCACTACTTTATGACACCCTAAACCCTATATAGTGCACTACTTTATGACACCCTAAACCCTATATAGTGCACTACTTTATGACACCCTAAACCCTATATAGTGCACTACTTTATGACACCCTAAACCCTATATAGTACACTACTTTATGACACCCTAAACCCTATATAGTGCACTACTTTATGACACCCTAAACCCTATATAGTGCACTACTTTATGACACCCTAAACCCTATATAGTGCACTACTTTATGACACCCTAAACCCTATATAGTGCACTACTTTATGACACCCTAAACCCTATATAGTGCACTACTTTATGACACCCTATTCTCTATATAGTGCACTACTTTATGACACCCTATTCTCTATATAGTGCACTACTTTATGACACCCTAAACCCTATATAGTGCACTACTTTATGACACCCTAAACCCTATATAGTGCACTACTTTATGACACCCTAAACCCTATATAGTGCACTACTTTATGACACCCTATTCTCTATATAGTGCACTACTTTATGACACCCTAAACCCTATATAGTACACTACTTTATGACACCCTATTCTCTATATAGTACACTACTTTATGACACCCTAAACCCTATATAGTGCACTACTTTATGACACCCTATTCTCTATATAGTGCACTACTTTATGACACCCTATTCTCTATATAGTGCACTACTTTATGACACTCTAAACCCTATATAGTACACTACTTTATGACACCCTATTCTCTATATAGTACACTACTTTATGACACCCTAAACCCTATATAGTGCACTACTTTATGACACTCTAAACCCTATATAGTGCACTACTTTATGACACCCTAAACCCTATATAGTGCACTACTTTATGACACCCTATTCTCTATATAGTGCACTACTTTATGACACCCTATTCCCTATATAGTGCACTACTTTATGACACCCTATTCTCTATATAGTGCACTACTTTATGACACCCTATTCTCTATATAGTGCACTACTTTATGACACCCTAAACCCTATATAGTACACTACTTTATGACACCCTATTCTCTATATAGTACACTACTTTATGACACCCTAAACCCTATATAGTGCACTACTTTATGACACCCTATTCTCTATATAGTACACTACTTTATGACACCCTATTCTCTATATAGTACACTACTTTATGACACCCTAAACCCTATATAGTGCACTACTTTATGACACCCTAAACCCTATATAGTACACTACTTTATGACACCCTATTCTCTATATAGTGCACTACTTTATGACACCCTAAACCCTATATAGTGCACTACTTTATGACACCCTATTCTCTATATAGTACACTACTTTATGACACCCTATTCTCTATATAGTACACTACTTTATGACACCCTAAACCCTATATAGTACACTACTTTATGACACCCTAAACCCTATATAGTACACTACTTTATGACACCCTATTCTCTATATAGTACACTACTTTATGACACCCTATTCCCTATATAGTGCACTACTTTATGACACCCTATTCTCTATATAGTACACTACTTTATGACACCCTATTCTCTATATAGTGCACTACTTTATGACACCCTAAACCCTATATAGTGCACTACTTTATGACACCCTATTCTCTATATAGTGCACTACTTTATGACACCCTATTCTCTATATAGTGCACTACTTTATGACACTCTAAACCCTATATAGTGCACTACTTTATGACACCCTATTCTCTATATAGTGCACTACTTTATGACACTCTAAACCCTATATAGTGCACTACTTTATGACACCCTATTCTCTATATAGTACACTACTTTATGACACCCTAAACCCTATATAGTGCACTACTTTATGACACCCTATTCTCTATATAGTGCACTACTTTATGACACCCTATTCCCTATATAGTGCACTACTTTATGACACCCTAAACCCTATATAGTGCACTACTTTATGACACCCTATTCTCTATATAGTACACTACTTTATGACACCCTATTCTCTATATAGTGCACTACTTTATGACACCCTATTCTCTATATAGTACACTACTTTATGACACCCTATTCTCTATATAGTGCACTACTTTATGACACCCTATTCTCTATATAGTACACTACTTTATGACACCCTATTCTCTATATAGTGCACTACTTTATGACACCCTATTCCCTATATAGTGCACTACTTTATGACACGCTATTCTCTATATAGTGCACTACTTTATGACACCCTAAACCCTATATAGTGCACTACTTTATGACACCCTAAACCCTATATAGTGCACTAGTTTATGACACCCTAAACCCTATATAGTGCACTACTTTATGACACTCTAAACCCTATATAGTGCACTACTTTATGACACCCTAAACCCTATATAGTGCACTACTTTATGACACTCTAAACCCTATATAGTACACTACTTTATGACACCCTAAACCCTATATAGTGCACTACTTTATGACACTCTAAACCCTATATAGTACACTACTTTATGACACCCTATTCTCTATATAGTGCACTAGTTTATGACACCCTAAACCCTATATAGTACACTACTTTATGACACCCTATTCTCTATATAGTGCACTACTTTATGACACCCTAAACCCTATATAGTGCACTACTTTATGACACTCTAAACCCTATATAGTGCACTAGTTTATGACACCCTAAACCCTATATAGTACACTACTTTATGACACCCTATTCTCTATATAGTGCACTACTTTATGACACCCTAAACCCTATATAGTGCACTACTTTATGACACCCTATTCTCTATATAGTGCACTACTTTATGACACCCTATTCTCTATATAGTGCACTACTTTATGACACCCTAAACCCTATATAGTGCACTACTTTATGACACCCTATTCTCTATATAGTGCACTACTTTATGACACCCTATTCTCTATATAGTGCACTACTTTATGACACCCTAAACCCTATATAGTACACTACTTTATGACACCCTATTCTCTATATAGTGCACTACTTTATGACACCCTATTCTCTATATAGTGCACTACTTTATGACACCCTAAACCCTATATAGTGCACTACTTTATGACACTCTAAACCCTATATAGTACACTACTTTATGACACCCTAAACCCTATATAGTGCACTACTTTATGACACCCTATTCTCTATATAGTGCACTACTTTATGACACCCTAAACCCTATATAGTGCACTACTTTATGACACCCTAAACCCTATATAGTGCACTACTTTATGACACCCTATTCTCTATATAGTGCACTACTTTATGACACCCTATTCTCTATATAGTGCACTACTTTATGACACCCTAAACCCTATATAGTGCACTACTTTATGACACCCTAAACCCTATATAGTGCACTACTTTATGACACCCTATTCTCTATATAGTGCACTACTTTATGACACCCTATTCTCTATATAGTGCACTAGTTTATGACACCCTAAACCCTATATAGTGCACTACTTTATGACACCCTATTCTCTATATAGTGCACTACTTTATGACACCCTAAACCCTATATAGTACACTACTTTATGACACCCTATTCTCTATATAGTGCACTACTTTATGACACCCTAAACCCTATATAGTGCACTACTTTATGACACCCTAAACCCTATATAGTGCACTACTTTATGACACCCTAAACCCTATATAGTGCACTACTTTATGACACCCTATTCTCTATATAGTGCACTACTTTATGACACCCTAAACCCTATATAGTGCACTACTTTATGACACTCTAAACCCTATATAGTGCACTACTTTATGACACCCTATTCTCTATATAGTGCACTACTTTATGACACCCTATTCTCTATATAGTGCACTAGTTTATGACACCCTAAACCCTATATAGTACACTACTTTATGACACCCTATTCTCTATATAGTGCACTACTTTATGACACCCTATTCTCTATATAGTGCACTACTTTATGACACCCTATTCTCTATATAGTGCACTACTTTATGACACCCTATTCTCTATATAGTGCACTACTTTATGACACCCTATTCTCTATATAGTGCACTACTTTATTACACCCTAAACCCTATATAGTGCACTACTTTATGACACCCTATTCTCTATATAGTGCACTACTTTATGACACCCTATTCTCTATATAGTGCACTACTTTATGACACCCTATTCCCTATATAGTGCACTACTTTATGACACCCTAAACCCTATATAGTGCACTACTTTATGACACCCTATTCTCTATATAGTGCACTACTTTATGACACCCTATTCTCTATATAGTGCACTACTTTATGACACCCTAAACCCTATATAGTACACTACTTTATGACACCCTATTCTCTATATAGTGCACTACTTTATGACACCCTAAACCCTATATAGTGCACTACTTTGACACCCTATTCCCTATATAGTGCACTACTTTATGACACCCTATTCTCTATATAGTGCACTACTTTATGACACCCTATTCTCTATATAGTGCACTACTTTATGACACCCTATTCTCTATATAGTGCACTACTTTATGACACCCTATTCTCTATATAGTGCACTACTTTATGACACCCTATTCTCTATATAGTGCACTACTTTATGACACCCTATTCTCTATATAGTGCACTACTTTATGACACCCTAAACCCTATATAGTGCACTACTTTATGACACCCTATTCTCTATATAGTGCACTACTTTATGACACTCTAAACCCTATATAGTGCACTACTTTATGACACCCTATTCTCTATATAGTGCACTACTTTATGACACCCTATTCCCTATATAGTACACTACTTTGACACCCTATTCTCTATATAGTACACTACTTTATGACACTCTAAACCCTATATAGTGCACTACTTTATGACACCCTAAACCCTATATAGTGCACTACTTTATGACACCCTAAACCCTATATAGTGCACTACTTTATGACACCCTAAACCCTATATAGTGCACTACTTTATGACACCCTATTCTCTATATAGTGCACTACTTTATGACACTCTAAACCCTATATAGTACACTACTTTATGACACCCTATTCTCTATATAGTACACTACTTTATGACACCCTATTCTCTATATAGTGCACTACTTTATGACACCCTATTCTCTATATAGTACACTACTTTATGACACCCTATTCTCTATATAGTGCACTACTTTATGACACCCTATTCTCTATATAGTGCACTACTTTATGACACCCTATTCTCTATATAGTGCACTACTTTATGACACCCTATTCTCTATATAGTGCACTACTTTATGACACTCTAAACCCTATATAGTACACTACTTTATGACACCCTATTCTCTATATAGTGCACTACTTTATGACACCCTAAACCCTATATAGTACACTACTTTATGACACCCTATTCTCTATATAGTGCACTACTTTATGACACCCTAAACCCTATATAGTGCACTACTTTATGACACCCTATTCTCTATATAGTGCACTACTTTATGACACACTATTCTCTATATAGTGCACTACTTTATGACACCCTAAACCCTATATAGTACACTACTTTATGACACCCTATTCTCTATATAGTGCACTACTTTATGACACCCTATTCTCTATATAGTACACTACTTTATGACACCCTATTCCCTATATAGTGCACTACTTTATGACACCCTATTCTCTATATAGTGCACTACTTTATGACACCCTAAACCCTATATAGTGCACTACTTTATGACACCCTAAACCCTATATAGTACACTACTTTATGACACCCTAAACCCTATATAGTGCACTACTTTATGACACCCTATTCTCTATATAGTGCACTACTTTATGACACCCTAAACCCTATATAGTACACTACTTTATGACACCCTATTCTCTATATAGTGCACTACTTTATGACACCCTATTCTCTATATAGTGCACTACTTTATGACACCCTAAACCCTATATAGTACACTACTTTATGACACCCTATTCTCTATATAGTACACTACTTTATGACACCCTAAACCCTATATAGTACACTACTTTATGACACCCTATTCTCTATATAGTGCACTACTTTATGACACCCTATTCTCTATATAGTGCACTACTTTATGACACCCTATTCTCTATATAGTGCACTACTTTATGACACCCTATTCTCTATATAGTGCACTACTTTATGACACCCTATTCTCTATATAGTGCACTACTTTATGACACCCTATTCTCTATATAGTGCACTACTTTATGACACCCTATTCTCTATATAGTGCACTACTTTATGACACTCTAAACCCTATATAGTACACTACTTTATGACACCCTATTCTCTATATAGTGCACTACTTTATGACACCCTAAACCCTATATAGTACACTACTTTATGACACCCTATTCTCTATATAGTGCACTACTTTATGACACCCTAAACCCTATATAGTGCACTACTTTATGACACCCTATTCTCTATATAGTGCACTACTTTATGACACACTATTCTCTATATAGTGCACTACTTTATGACACCCTAAACCCTATATAGTACACTACTTTATGACACCCTATTCTCTATATAGTGCACTACTTTATGACACCCTATTCTCTATATAGTACACTACTTTATGACACCCTATTCCCTATATAGTGCACTACTTTATGACACCCTATTCTCTATATAGTGCACTACTTTATGACACCCTAAACCCTATATAGTGCACTACTTTATGACACCCTAAACCCTATATAGTACACTACTTTATGACACCCTAAACCCTATATAGTGCACTACTTTATGACACCCTATTCTCTATATAGTGCACTACTTTATGACACCCTAAACCCTATATAGTACACTACTTTATGACACCCTATTCTCTATATAGTGCACTACTTTATGACACCCTATTCTCTATATAGTGCACTACTTTATGACACCCTAAACCCTATATAGTGCACTACTTTATGACACCCTAAACCCTATATAGTGCACTACTTTATGACACCCTATTCTCTATATAGTGCACTACTTTATGACACCCTAAACCCTATATAGTGCACTACTTTATGACACCCTATTCTCTATATAGTGCACTACTTTATGACACCCTAAACCCTAGATAGTGCACTACTTTGACACCCTAAACCCTATATAGTACACTACTTTATGACACCCTAAACCCTATATAGTGCACTACTTTATGACACCCTATTCTCTATATAGTGCACTACTTTATGACACCCTAAACCCTATATAGTGCACTACTTTATGACACCCTATTCTCTATATAGTACACTACTTTATGACACCCTAAACCCTAGATAGTGCACTACTTTGACACCCTAAACCCTATATAGTACACTACTTTATGACACCCTATTCTCTATATAGTGCACTACTTTATGACACCCTATTCTCTATATAGTACACTACTTTATGACACCCTAAACCCTAGATAGTGCACTACTTTGACACCCTAAACCCTATATAGTACACTACTTTATGACACCCTATTCTCTATATAGTGCACTACTTTATGACACCCTATTCTCTATATAGTGCACTACTTTATGACACCCTATTCTCTATATAGTGCACTACTTTATGACACCCTATTCTCTATATAGTGCACTACTTTATGACACTCTAAACCCTATATAGTGCACTACTTTATGACACCCTAAACCCTATATAGTGCACTACTTTATGACACCCTAAACCCTATATAGTGCACTACTTTATGACACCCTAAACCCTATATAGTGCACTACTTTATGACACCCTATTCTCTATATAGTGCACTACTTTATGACACCCTATTCTCTATATAGTACACTACTTTATGACACCCTATTCTCTATATAGTGCACTACTTTATGACACCCTAAACCCTATATAGTGCACTACTTTATGACACCCTAAACCCTATATAGTGCACTACTTTATGACACCCTAAACCCTATATAGTGCACTACTTTATGACACCCTATTCTCTATATAGTGCACTACTTTATGACACCCTATTCTCTATATAGTACACTACTTTATGACACCCTATTCTCTATATAGTGCACTACTTTATGACACCCTAAACCCTATATAGTGCACTACTTTATGACACCCTATTCTCTATATAGTGCACTACTTTATGACACCCTATTCTCTATATAGTGCACTACTTTATGACACCCTAAACCCTATATAGTACACTACTTTATGACACCCTATTCTCTATATAGTGCACTACTTTATGACACCCTATTCTCTATATAGTACACTACTTTATGACACCCTAAACCCTATATAGTGCACTACTTTATGACACCCTAAACCCTATATAGTGCACTACTTTATGACACCCTAAACCCTATATAGTGCACTACTTTATGACACCCTAAACCCTATATAGTACACTACTTTATGACACCCTAAACCCTATATAGTGCACTACTTTATGACACCCTAAACCCTATATAGTGCACTACTTTATGACACCCTAAACCCTATATAGTGCACTACTTTATGACACCCTAAACCCTATATAGTGCACTACTTTATGACACCCTAAACCCTATATAGTGCACTACTTTATGACACCCTAAACCCTATATAGTGCACTACTTTATGACACCCTAAACCCTATATAGTGCACTACTTTATGACACCCTATTCTCTATATAGTGCACTACTTTATGACACCCTAAACCCTATATAGTACACTACTTTATGACACCCTATTCTCTATATAGTACACTACTTTATGACACCCTAAACCCTATATAGTGCACTACTTTATGACACCCTATTCTCTATATAGTACACTACTTTATGACACCCTATTCTCTATATAGTACACTACTTTATGACACCCTAAACCCTATATAGTGCACTACTTTATGACACCCTAAACCCTATATAGTACACTACTTTATGACACCCTATTCTCTATATAGTGCACTACTTTATGACACCCTAAACCCTATATAGTGCACTACTTTATGACACCCTATTCTCTATATAGTACACTACTTTATGACACCCTATTCTCTATATAGTACACTACTTTATGACACCCTAAACCCTATATAGTACACTACTTTATGACACCCTAAACCCTATATAGTACACTACTTTATGACACCCTATTCTCTATATAGTACACTACTTTATGACACCCTATTCCCTATATAGTGCACTACTTTATGACACCCTAAACCCTATATAGTGCACTACTTTATGACACCCTAAACCCTATATAGTGCACTACTTTATGACACCCTATTCTCTATATAGTGCACTACTTTATGACACCCTATTCTCTATATAGTGCACTACTTTATGACACCCTATTCTCTATATAGTGCACTACTTTATGACACTCTAAACCCTATATAGTGCACTACTTTATGACACCCTAAACCCTATATAGTGCACTACTTTATGACACCCTAAACCCTATATAGTGCACTACTTTATGACACCCTATTCTCTATATAGTGCACTACTTTATGACACCCTATTCTCTATATAGTGCACTACTTTATGACACCCTATTCTCTATATAGTGCACTACTTTATGACACTCTAAACCCTATATAGTGCACTACTTTATGACACCCTAAACCCTATATAGTGCACTACTTTATGACACCCTATTCTCTATATAGTGCACTACTTTATGACACCCTATTCTCTATATAGTGCACTACTTTATGACACCCTAAACCCTATATAGTGCACTACTTTATGACACCCTATTCTCTATATAGTGCACTACTTTATGACACCCTAAACCCTATATAGTGCACTAGTTTATGACACCCTAAACCCTATATAGTACACTACTTTATGACACCCTATTCTCTATATAGTGCACTACTTTATGACACCCTATTCTCTATATAGTGCACTACTTTATGACACCCTATTCTCTATATAGTGCACTACTTTATGACACCCTAAACCCTATATAGTGCACTACTTTATGACACCCTATTCTCTATATAGTACACTACTTTTTGACACCCTATTCTCTATATAGTACACTACTTTATGACACCCTATTCTCTATATAGTGCACTACTTTATGACACCCTATTCTCTATATAGTGCACTACTTTATGACACCCTATTCTCTATATAGTGCACTACTTTATGACACCCTAAACCCTATATAGTGCACTACTTTATGACACCCTAAACCCTATATAGTGCACTACTTTATGACACTCTAAACCCTATATAGTGCACTACTTTATGACACCCTATTCTCTATATAGTGCACTACTTTATGACACCCTATTCCCTATATAGTGCACTACTTTATGACACCCTAAACCCTATATAGTGCACTACTTTATGACACCCTATTCTCTATATAGTACACTACTTTATGACACCCTATTCTCTATATAGTGCACTACTTTATGACACCCTATTCCCTATATAGTACACTACTTTATGACACCCTATTCTCTATATAGTGCACTACTTTATGACACCCTAAACCCTATATAGTGCACTACTTTATGACACCCTAAACCCTATATAGTGCACTACTTTATGACACTCTAAACCCTATATAGTGCACTAGTTTATGACACCCTAAACCCTATATAGTACACTACTTTATGACACCCTATTCTCTATATAGTACACTACTTTATGACACCCTATTCTCTATATAGTGCACTAGTTTATGACACCCTAAACCCTATATAGTGCACTACTTTATGACACCCTAAACCCTATATAGTACACTACTTTATGACACCCTATTCTCTATATAGTACACTACTTTATGACACCCTATTCTCTATATAGTGCACTAGTTTATGACACCCTAAACCCTATATAGTACACTACTTTATGACACCCTATTCTCTATATAGTGCACTACTTTATGACACCCTAAACCCTATATAGTGCACTACTTTATGACACCCTAAACCCTATATAGTGCACTACTTTATGACACCCTATTCTCTATATAGTGCACTACTTTATGACACCCTATTCTCTATATAGTGCACTACTTTATGACACCCTAAACCCTATATAGTGCACTACTTTATGACACTCTAAACCCTATATAGTGCACTACTTTATGACACCCTAAACCCTATATAGTGCACTACTTTATGACACCCTAAACCCTATATAGTGCACTACTTTATGACACCCTATTCTCTATATAGTGCACTACTTTATGACACCCTAAACCCTATATAGTGCACTACTTTATGACACTCTAAACCCTATATAGTGCACTAGTTTATGACACCCTAAACCCTATATAGTACACTACTTTATGACACCCTATTCTCTATATAGTGCACTACTTTATGACACCCTATTCTCTATATAGTGCACTACTTTATGACACCCTATTCTCTATATAGTGCACTACTTTATGACACCCTATTCTCTATATAGTGCACTACTTTATGACACCCTATTCTCTATATAGTGCACTACTTTATGACACCCTAAACCCTATATAGTGCACTACTTTATGACACCCTATTCTCTATATAGTGCACTACTTTATGACACCCTATTCTCTATATAGTGCACTAGTTTATGACACCCTAAACCCTATATAGTGCACTACTTTATGACACCCTATTCTCTATATAGTGCACTACTTTATGACACCCTATTCTCTATATAGTGCACTACTTTATGACACCCTAAACCCTATATAGTACACTACTTTATGACACCCTATTCTCTATATAGTGCACTACTTTATGACACCCTAAACCCTATATAGTGCACTACTTTGACACCCTATTCCCTATATAGTGCACTACTTTATGACACCCTATTCTCTATATAGTGCACTACTTTATGACACCCTATTCTCTATATAGTGCACTACTTTATGACACCCTATTCTCTATATAGTGCACTACTTTATGACACCCTATTCTCTATATAGTGCACTACTTTATGACACCCTATTCTCTATATAGTGCACTACTTTATGACACCCTATTCTCTATATAGTGCACTACTTTATGACACCCTAAACCCTATATAGTGCACTACTTTATGACACCCTAAACCCTATATAGTGCACTACTTTATGACACCCTATTCTCTATATAGTGCACTACTTTATGACACTCTAAACCCTATATAGTACACTACTTTATGACACCCTATTCTCTATATAGTACACTACTTTATGACACCCTATTCTCTATATAGTGCACTACTTTATGACACCCTATTCTCTATATAGTACACTACTTTATGACACCCTATTCTCTATATAGTGCACTACTTTATGACACCCTATTCTCTATATAGTGCACTACTTTATGACACCCTATTCTCTATATAGTGCACTACTTTATGACACCCTATTCTCTATATAGTGCACTACTTTATGACACTCTAAACCCTATATAGTACACTACTTTATGACACCCTATTCTCTATATAGTGCACTACTTTATGACACCCTAAACCCTATATAGTGCACTACTTTATGACACTCTAAACCCTATATAGTGCACTACTTTATGACACCCTATTCTCTATATAGTGCACTACTTTATGACACCCTAAACCCTATATAGTGCACTACTTTATGACACCCTATTCTCTATATAGTGCACTACTTTATGACACCCTATTCTCTATATAGTGCACTACTTTATGACACCCTAAACCCTATATAGTACACTACTTTATGACACCCTATTCTCTATATAGTGCACTACTTTATGACACCCTATTCTCTATATAGTGCACTACTTTATGACACACTATTCTCTATATAGTGCACTACTTTATGACACCCTAAACCCTATATAGTACACTACTTTATGACACCCTATTCTCTATATAGTGCACTACTTTATGACACCCTATTCTCTATATAGTACACTACTTTATGACACCCTATTCCCTATATAGTGCACTACTTTATGACACCCTATTCTCTATATAGTGCACTACTTTATGACACCCTAAACCCTATATAGTGCACTACTTTATGACACCCTAAACCCTATATAGTACACTACTTTATGACACCCTATTCTCTATATAGTGCACTACTTTATGACACCCTAAACCCTATATAGTACACTACTTTATGACACCCTATTCTCTATATAGTACACTACTTTATGACACCCTATTCCCTATATAGTGCACTACTTTATGACACCCTATTCTCTATATAGTGCACTACTTTATGACACCCTAAACCCTATATAGTGCACTACTTTATGACACCCTATTCTCTATATAGTGCACTACTTTATGACACCCTAAACCCTATATAGTACACTACTTTATGACACCCTATTCTCTATATAGTGCACTACTTTATGACACCCTATTCTCTATATAGTGCACTACTTTATGACACCCTAAACCCTATATAGTACACTACTTTATGACACCCTATTCTCTATATAGTACACTACTTTATGACACCCTAAACCCTATATAGTACACTACTTTATGACACCCTATTCTCTATATAGTGCACTACTTTATGACACCCTATTCTCTATATAGTGCACTACTTTATGACACCCTAAACCCTATATAGTACACTACTTTATGACACCCTAAACCCTATATAGTGCACTACTTTATGACACCCTATTCTCTATATAGTGCACTACTTTATGACACCCTATTCTCTATATAGTGCACTACTTTATGACACCCTAAACCCTATATAGTGCACTACTTTATGACACCCTAAACCCTATATAGTGCACTACTTTATGACACCCTATTCTCTATATAGTGCACTACTTTATGACACCCTAAACCCTATATAGTGCACTACTTTATGACACCCTATTCTCTATATAGTGCACTACTTTATGACACCCTAAACCCTAGATAGTGCACTACTTTGACACCCTAAACCCTATATAGTACACTACTTTATGACACCCTAAACCCTATATAGTACACTACTTTATGACACCCTATTCTCTATATAGTGCACTACTTTATGACACCCTATTCTCTATATAGTGCACTACTTTATGACACCCTAAACCCTATATAGTGCACTACTTTATGACACCCTATTCTCTATATAGTACACTACTTTATGACACCCTAAACCCTAGATAGTGCACTACTTTGACACCCTAAACCCTATATAGTACACTACTTTATGACACCCTATTCTCTATATAGTGCACTACTTTATGACACCCTATTCTCTATATAGTACACTACTTTATGACACCCTAAACCCTAGATAGTGCACTACTTTGACACCCTAAACCCTATATAGTACACTACTTTATGACACCCTATTCTCTATATAGTGCACTACTTTATGACACCCTATTCTCTATATAGTGCACTACTTTATGACACCCTATTCTCTATATAGTGCACTACTTTATGACACCCTATTCTCTATATAGTGCACTACTTTATGACACCCTATTCTCTATATAGTGCACTACTTTATGACACCCTATTCTCTATATAGTGCACTACTTTATGACACCCTAAACCCTATATAGTACACTACTTTATGACACCCTATTCTCTATATAGTGCACTACTTTATGACACCCTATTCTCTATATAGTGCACTACTTTATGACACCCTAAACCCTATATAGTGCACTACTTTATGACAGCCTATTCTCTATATAGTGCACTACTTTATGACACCCTAAACCCTATATAGTGCACTACTTTATGACACCCTATTCTCTATATAGTGCACTACTTTATGACACCCTATTCTCTATATAGTACACTACTTTATGACACCCTAAACCCTATATAGTGCACTACTTTATGACACCCTATTCTCTATATAGTGCACTACTTTATGACACCCTATTCTCTATATAGTACACTACTTTATGACACCCTAAACCCTATATAGTACACTACTTTATGACACCCTATTCTCTATATAGTGCACTACTTTATGACACCCTATTCTCTATATAGTGCACTACTTTATGACACCCTATTCTCTATATAGTGCACTACTTTATGACACCCTATTCTCTATATAGTGCACTACTTTATGACACCCTATTCTCTATATAGTACACTACTTTATGACACCCTAAACCCTATATAGTACACTACTTTATGACACCCTATTCTCTATATAGTGCACTACTTTATGACACCCTATTCTCTATATAGTGCACTACTTTATGACACCCTATTCTCTATATAGTGCACTACTTTATGACACCCTATTCTCTATATAGTGCACTACTTTATGACACCCTATTCTCTATATAGTGCACTACTTTATGACACCCTATTCTCTATATAGTGCACTACTTTATGACACCCTATTCTCTATATAGTACACTACTTTATGACACCCTAAACCCTATATAGTACACTACTTTATGACACCCTATTCTCTATATAGTGCACTACTTTATGACACCCTATTCTCTATATAGTACACTACTTTATGACACCCTAAACCCTATATAGTACACTACTTTATGACACCCTATTCTCTATATAGTGCACTACTTTATGACACCCTAAACCCTATATAGTACACTACTTTATGACACCCTATTCTCTATATAGTGCACTACTTTATGACACCCTATTCTCTATATAGTGCACTACTTTATGACACCCTAAACCCTATATAGTGCACTACTTTATGACACCCTAAACCCTATATAGTACACTACTTTATGACACCCTATTCTCTATATAGTGCACTACTTTATGACACCCTAAACCCTATATAGTGCACTACTTTATGACACCCTAAACCCTATATAGTACACTACTTTATGACACCCTATTCTCTATATAGTACACTACTTTATGACACCCTATTCTCTATATAGTGCACTACTTTATGACACCCTAAACCCTATATAGTACACTACTTTATGACACCCTATTCTCTATATAGTACACTACTTTATGACACCCTAAACCCTATATAGTACACTACTTTATGACACCCTATTCTCTATATAGTACACTACTTTATGACACCCTAAACCCTATATAGTACACTACTTTATGACACCCTATTCTCTATATAGTGCACTACTTTATGACACCCTAAACCCTATATAGTGCACTACTTTATGACACCCTATTCTCTATATAGTGCACTACTTTATGACACCCTATTCTCTATATAGTGCACTACTTTATGACACCCTATTCTCTATATAGTGCACTACTTTATGACACCCTAAACCCTATATAGTACACTACTTTATGACACCCTATTCTCTATATAGTGCACTACTTTATGACACCCTATTCTCTATATAGTGCACTACTTTATGACACCCTAAACCCTATATAGTACACTACTTTATGACACCCTATTCTCTATATAGTGCACTACTTTATGACACCCTAAACCCTATATAGTACACTACTTTATGACACCCTATTCTCTATATAGTGCACTACTTTATGACAACCTATTCTCTATATAGTACACTACTTTATGACACCCTATTCTCTATATAGTACACTACTTTATGACAGCCTATTCTCTATATAGTGCACTACTTTATGACACCCTAAACCCTATATAGTGCACTACTTTATGACACCCTATTCTCTATATAGTGCACTACTTTATGACACCCTAAACCCTATATAGTGCACTACTTTATGACACCCTAAACCCTATATAGTACACTACTTTATGACACCCTATTCTCTATATAGTACACTACTTTATGACACCCTATTCTCTATATAGTGCACTACTTTATGACACCCTAAACCCTATATAGTGCACTACTTTATGACACCCTAAACCCTATATAGTGCACTACTTTATGACACCCTAAACCCTATATAGTACACTACTTTATGACACCCTAAACCCTATATAGTACACTACTTTATGACACCCTATTCTCTATATAGTGCACTACTTTATGACACCCTAAACCCTATATAGTACACTACTTTATGACACCCTAAACCCTATATAGTACACTACTTTATGACACCCTAAACCCTATATAGTACACTACTTTATGACACCCTAAACCCTATATAGTACACTACTTTATGACACCCTAAACCCTATATAGTACACTACTTTATGACACCCTAAACCCTATATAGTGCACTACTTTATGACACCCTATTCCCTATATAGTGCACTACTTTATGACACCCTAAACCCTATATAGTGCACTACTTTATGACACCCTAAACCCTATATAGTACACTACTTTATGACACCCTATTCTCTATATAGTACACTACTTTATGACACCCTATTCTCTATATAGTGCACTACTTTATGACACCCTATTCTCTATATAGTGCACTACTTTATGACACCCTAAACCCTATATAGTGCACTACTTTGACACCCTATTCTCTATATAGTACACTACTTTATGACACCCTAAACCCTATATAGTGCACTACTTTATGACACCCTATTCTCTATATAGTGCACTACTTTATGACACCATAAACCCTATATAGTACACTACTTTATGACACCCTAAACCCTATATAGTGCACTACTTTATGACACCCAATTCTCTATATAGTACACTACTTTATGACACCCTAAACCCTATATAGTGCACTACTTTATGACACCCTATTCTCTATATAGTGCACTACTTTATGACACCCTAAACCCTATATAGTACACTACTTTATGACACCCTAAACCCTATATAGTGCACTACTTTATGACACCCTATTCTCTATATAGTGCACTACTTTATGACACCCTATTCCCTATATAGTACACTATTTATGACACCCTAAACCCTATATAGTGCACTACTTTATGACACCCTATTCTCTATATAGTACACTACTTTATGACACCCTATTCTCTATATAGTGCACTACTTTATGACACCCTAAACCCTATATAGTACACTACTTTATGACACCCTATTCTCTATATAGTGCACTACTTTATGACACCCTATTCCCTATATAGTACACTACTTTATGACACCCTAAACCCTATATAGTGCACTACTTTATGACACCCTATTCTCTATATAGTACACTACTTTATGACACCCTAAACCCTATATAGTGCACTACTTTATGACACCCTATTCTCTATATAGTGCACTACTTTATGACACCCTAAACCCTATATAGTGCACTACTTTATGACACCCTATTCCCTATATAGTGCACTACTTTATGACACCCTAAACCCTATATAGTGCACTAGTTTATGACACCCTATTCTCTATATAGTGCACTACTTTATGACACCCTATTCCCTATATAGTGCACTACTTTATGACACCCTAAACCCTATATAGTGCACTAGTTTATGACACCCTATTCTCTATATAGTGCACTACTTTATGACATTCTAAACCCTATATAGTGCACTACTTTATGACACCCTAAACCCTATATAGTGCACTACTTTATGACACCCTATTCTCTATATAGTGCACTACTTTATGACATTCTAAACCCTATATAGTGCACTACTTTATGACACCCTAAACCCTATATAGTGCACTACTTTATGACACCCTATTCTCTATATAGTGCACTACTTTATGACACCCTATTCTCTATATAGTACACTACTTTATGACACCCTATTCTCTATATAGTGCACTACTTTATGACACCCTAAACCCTATATAGTGCACTACTTTATGACACCCTAAACCCTATATAGTGCACTACTTTATGACACCCTATTCTCTATATAGTGCACTACTTTATGACACCCTATTCTCTATATAGTGCACTACTTTATGACACCCTAAACCCTATATAGTGCACTACTTTATGACACCCTATTCTCTATATAGTACACTACTTTATGACACCCTATTCTCTATATAGTGCACTACTTTATGACACCCTAAACCCTATATAGTGCACTACTTTATGACATTCTAAACCCTATATAGTACACTACTTTATGACACCCTATTCTCTATATAGTGCACTACTTTATGACACCCTATTCTCTATATAGTACACTACTTTATGACACCCTATTCTCTATATAGTACACTACTTTATGACACCCTAAACCCTATATAGTGCACTACTTTATGACACCCTAAACCCTATATAGTGCACTACTTTATGACACCCTAAACCCTATATAGTACACTACTTTATGACACCCTATTCTCTATATAGTGCACTACTTTATGACACCCTATTCTCTATATAGTACACTACTTTATGACACCCTAAACCCTATATAGTACACTACTTTATGACATTCTAAACCCTATATAGTGCACTACTTTATGACATTCTAAACCCTATATAGTACACTACTTTATGACACCCTATTCTCTATATAGTGCACTACTTTATGACACCCTATTCTCTATATAGTGCACTACTTTATGACACCCTAAACCCTATATAGTGCACTACTTTATGACACCCTATTCTCTATATAGTGCACTACTTTATGACACCCTATTCTCTATATAGTACACTACTTTATGACACCCTATTCTCTATATAGTGCACTACTTTATGACACCCTATTCTCTATATAGTACACTACTTTATGACACCCTATTCTCTATATAGTGCACTACTTTATGACACCCTAAACCCTATATAGTGCACTACTTTATGACACCCTATTCTCTATATAGTGCACTACTTTATGACACCCTATTCTCTATATAGTCACTACTTTATGACACCCTATTCTCTATATAGTGCACTACTTTATGACACCCTAAACCCTATATAGTACACTACTTTATGACACCCTAAACCCTATATAGTGCACTACTTTATGACACCCTATTCTCTATATAGTGCACTACTTTATGACACCCTATTCTCTATATAGTGCACTACTTTATGACACCCTATTCTCTATATAGTGCACTACTTTATGACACCCTATTCTCTATATAGTGCACTACTTTATGACACCCTATTCTCTATATAGTACACTACTTTATGACGCCCTAAACCCTATATAGTACACTACTTTATGACATTCTAAACCCTATATAGTGCACTACTTTATGACACCCTAAACCCTATATAGTGCACTACTTTATGACACCCTAAACCCTATATAGTACACTACTTTATGACATTCTAAACCCTATATAGTGCACTACTTTATGACACCCTATTCTCTATATAGTGCACTACTTTATGACATTCTAAACCCTATATAGTGCACTACTTTATGACACCCTATTCTCTATATAGTGCACTACTTTATGACACCCTATTCTCTATATAGTGCACTACTTTATGACACCCTATTCTCTATATAGTGCACTACTTTATGACACCCTATTCTCTATATAGTACACTACTTTATGACACCCTAAACCCTATATAGTGCACTACTTTATGACACCCTATTCCCTATATAGTACACTACTTTATGACACCCTAAACCCTATATAGTGCACTACTTTATGACACCCTATTCTCTATATAGTGCACTACTTTATGACACCCTATTCTCTATATAGTACACTACTTTATGACACCCTATTCTCTATATAGTGCACTACTTTATGACACCCTATTCTCTATATAGTGCACTACTTTATGACATTCTAAACCCTATATAGTGCACTACTTTATGACACCCTATTCCCTATATAGTACACTACTTTATGACACCCTAAACCCTATATAGTGCACTACTTTATGACACCCTATTCTCTATATAGTGCACTACTTTATGACACCCTATTCTCTATATAGTGCACTACTTTATGACACCCTATTCTCTATATAGTACACTACTTTATGACACCCTATTCTCTATATAGTGCACTACTTTGACACCCTAAACCCTATATAGTACACTACTTTATGACACCCTATTCTCTATATAGTGCACTACTTTATGACACCCTATTCCCTATATAGTACACTACTTTATGACACCCTATTCTCTATATAGTACACTACTTTATGACACCCTATTCTCTATATAGTGCACTACTTTGACATTCTAAACCCTATATAGTGCACTACTTTGACACCCTAAACCCTATATAGTGCACTACTTTGACACCCTAAACCCTATATAGTGCACTACTTTATGACACCCTATTCTCTATATAGTGCACTACTTTATGACACCCTATTCTCTATATAGTGCACTACTTTATGACACCCTATTCCCTATATAGTGCACTACTTTATGACACCCTAAACCCTATATAGTGCACTACTTTATGACACCCTAAACCCTATATAGTGCACTACTTTGACACCCTACACCCTATATAGTGCACTACTTTATGACACCCTATTCCCTATATAGTACACTACTTATGACACCCTAAACCCTATATAGTGCACTACTTTATGACACTCTAAACTCTATATAGTGCACTACTTTGACACCCTAAACCCTATATAGTGCACTACTTTGACACCCTACACCCTATATAGTGCACTACTTTATGACACCCTATTCCCTATATAGTACACTACTTTATGACACCCTAAACCCTATATAGTACACTACTTTATGACACCCTAAACCCTATATAGTGCACTACTTTATGACACCCTATTCTCTATATAGTGCACTACTTTATGACACCCTAAACCCTATATAGTGCACTACTTTTTGACACCCTATTCTCTATATAGTGCACTACTTTATGACACCCTATTCTCTATATAGTGCACTACTTTTTGACACCCTATTCTCTATATAGTGCACTACTTTATGACACCCTATTCTCTATATAGTACACTACTTTATGACACCCTATTCTCTATATAGTGCACTACTTTATGACACCCTATTCTCTATATAGTGCACTACTTTATGACACCCTATTCTCTATATAGTACACTACTTTATGACACCCTAAACCCTATATAGTGCACTACTTTATGACACCCTATTCTCTATATAGTGCACTACTTTATGACACCCTAAACCCTATATAGTACACTACTTTATGACACCCTATTCTCTATATAGTGCACTACTTTATGACACCCTAAACCCTATATAGTGCACTACTTTATGACACCCTATTCTCTATATAGTGCACTACTTTATGACACCCTATTCTCTATATAGTCACTACTTTATGACACCCTAAACCCTATATAGTACACTACTTTATGACACCCTATTCTCTATATAGTGCACTACTTTATGACACCCTATTCTCTATATAGTGCACTACTTTATGACACTCTAAACCCTATATAGTGCACTACTTTATGACACCCTAAACCCTATATAGTGCACTACTTTATGACACCCTATTCTCTATATAGTCACTACTTTATGACACCCTAAACCCTATATAGTGCACTACTTTATGACACCCTAAACCCTATATAGTGCACTACTTTATGACACCCTATTCTCTATATAGTACACTACTTTATGACACCCTATTCTCTATATAGTGCACTACTTTATGACACCCTATTCTCTATATAGTGCACTACTTTATGACACCCTAAACCCTATATAGTGCACTACTTTATGACACCCTATTCTCTATATAGTGCACTACTTTATGACACCCTAAACCCTATATAGTGCACTACTTTATGACACCCTAAACCCTATATAGTGCACTACTTTATGACACCCTATTCTCTATATAGTCACTACTTTATGACACCCTAAACCCTATATAGTGCACTACTTTATGACACCCTAAACCCTATATAGTGCACTACTTTATGACACCCTATTCTCTATATAGTACACTACTTTATGACACCCTATTCTCTATATAGTGCACTACTTTATGACACCCTATTCTCTATATAGTACACTACTTTATGACACCCTATTCTCTATATAGTGCACTACTTTATGACACCCTATTCTCTATATAGTACACTACTTTATGACACCCTATTCTCTATATAGTACACTACTTTATGACACCCTATTCTCTATATAGTGCACTACTTTATGACACCCTATTCTCTATATAGTGCACTACTTTATGACACCCTAAACCCTATATAGTGCACTACTTTATGACACCCTAAACCCTATATAGTACACTACTTTATGACACCCTATTCTCTATATAGTGCACTACTTTATGACACCCTATTCCCTATATAGTGCACTACTTTATGACACCCTAAACCCTATATAGTGCACTACTTTATGACACCCTATTCTCTATATAGTGCACTACTTTATGACACCCTATTCTCTATATAGTGCACTACTTTATGACACTCTATTCTCTATATAGTGCACTACTTTATGACACCCTAAACCCTATATAGTGCACTACTTTATGACACTCTATTCTCTATATAGTGCACTACTTTATGACACCCTATTCTCTATATAGTACACTACTTTATGACACCCTATTCTCTATATAGTACACTACTTTATGACACCCTATTCTCTATATAGTACACTACTTTATGACACCCTATTCTCTATATAGTGCACTACTTTATGACACCCTATTCTCTATATAGTGCACTACTTTATGACACCCTATTCTCTATATAGTACACTACTTTATGACACCCTATTCTCTATATAGTACACTACTTTATGACACCCTATTCTCTATATAGTACACTACTTTATGACACCCTATTCTCTATATAGTACACTACTTTATGACACCCTATTCTCTATATAGTGCACTACTTTATGACACCCTATTCTCTATATAGTACACTACTTTATGACACCCTATTCTCTATATAGTGCACTACTTTATGACACCCTATTCTCTATATAGTGCACTACTTTATGACACCCTATTCTCTATATAGTGCACTACTTTATGACACCCTAAACCCTATATAGTACACTACTTTATGACACCCTATTCTCTATATAGTGCACCACTTTATGACACCCTAAACCCTATATAGTGCACTACTTTATGACACCCTAAACCCTATATAGTGCACTACTTTATGACACCCTAAACCCTATATAGTACACTACTTTATGACACCCTATTCTCTATATAGTACACTACTTTATGACACCCTAAACCCTATATAGTACACTACTTTATGACACCCTATTCTCTATATAGTACACTACTTTATGACACCCTATTCTCTATATAGTGCACTAGTTTATGACACCCTATTCTCTATATAGTGCACTACTTTATGACACCCTATTCTCTATATAGTGCACTACTTTTTGACACCCTATTCTCTATATAGTGCACTACTTTATGACACCCTATTCTCTATATAGTGCACTACTTTATGACACCCTAAACCCTATATAGTGCACTACTTTATGACACCCTATTCTCTATATAGTGCACTACTTTTTGACACCCTATTCTCTATATAGTGCACTACTTTATGACACCCTATTCTCTATATAGTGCACTACTTTTTGACACCCTATTCCCTATATAGTGCACTACTTTATGACACCCTATTCTCTATATAGTACACTACTTTATGACACCCTATTCTCTATATAGTGCACTACTTTTTGACACCCTATTCTCTATATAGTGCACTACTTTATGACACCCTATTCTCTATATAGTGCACTACTTTTTGACACCCTATTCTCTATATAGTGCACTACTTTATGACACCCTATTCTCTATATAGTGCACTACTTTATGACACCCTATTCTCTATATAGTGCACTACTTTATGACACCCTATTCCCTATATAGTGCACTACTTTATGACACCCTAAACCCTATATAGTGCACTACTTTATGACACCCTATTCTCTATATAGTGCACTACTTTATGACACCCTATTCTCTATATAGTGCACTACTTTATGACACCCTAAACCCTATATAGTGCACTACTTTATGACACCCTATTCTCTATATAGTGCACTACTTTATGACACCCTAAACCCTATATAGTGCACTACTTTATGACACCCTATTCCCTATATAGTGCACTACTTTATGACACCCTAAACCCTATATAGTGCACTACTTTGACACCCTAAACCCTATATAGTGCACTACTTTATGACACCCTATTCTCTATATAGTGCACTACTTTATGACACCCTATTCTCTATATAGTGCACTACTTTATGACACCCTATTCTCTATATAGTACACTACTTTATGACACCCTAAACCCTATATAGTGCACTACTTTGACACTCTAAACCCTATATAGTGCACTACTTTATGACACCCTAAACCCTATATAGTGCACTACTTTATGACACCCTATTCTCTATATAGTGCACTACTTTATGACACCCTATTCTCTATATAGTGCACTACTTTGACACCCTATTCTCTATATAGTGCACTACTTTATGACACCCTAAACCCTATATAGTGCACTACTTTATGACACCCTATTCCCTATATAGTGCACTACTTTATGACACCCTATTCTCTATATAGTGCACTACTTTATGACACCCTATTCTCTATATAGTGCACTACTTTATGACACCCTATTCTCTATATAGTGCACTACTTTATGACACCCTATTCTCTATATAGTGCACTACTTTATGACACCCTATTCTCTATATAGTGCACTACTTTATGACACCCTATTCTCTATATAGTGCACTACTTTGACACCCTATTCTCTATATAGTGCACTACTTTATGACACCCTAAACCCTATATAGTGCACTACTTTATGACACCCTATTCTCTATATAGTCACTACTTTATGACACCCTATTCTCTATATAGTGCACTACTTTATGACACCCGAAACCCTATATAGTGCACTACTTTATGACACCCTATTCTCTATATAGTCACTACTTTATGACACCCTAAACCCTATATAGTGCACTACTTTATGACACCCTAAACCCTATATAGTGCACTACTTTATGACACCCTAAACCCTATATAGTGCACTACTTTATGACACCCTAAACCCTATATAGTGCACTACTTTATGACACCCTAAACCCTATATAGTGCACTACTTTATGACACCCTATTCTCTATATAGTGCACTACTTTATGACACCCTAAACCCTATATAGTGCACTACTTTATGACACCCTAAACCCTATATAGTGCACTACTTTATGACACCCTAAACCCTATATAGTGCACTACTTTATGACACCCTATTCTCTATATAGTCACTACTTTATGACACCCTAAACCCTATATAGTGCACTACTTTATGACACCCTAAACCCTATATAGTGCACTACTTTATGACACCCTAAACCCTATATAGTGCACTACTTTATGACACCCTAAACCCTATATAGTGCACTACTTTATGACACCCTAAACCCTATATAGTGCACTACTTTATGACACCCTAAACCCTATATAGTGCACTACTTTATGACACCCTATTCTCTATATAGTGCACTACTTTATGACACCCTATTCTCTATATAGTGCACTACTTTATGACACCCTAAACCCTATATAGTGCACTACTTTATGACACCCTATTCTCTATATAGTGCACTACTTTATGACACCCTATTCTCTATATAGTACACTACTTTATGACACCCTATTCTCTATATAGTGCACTACTTTATGACACCCTAAACCCTATATAGTGCACTACTTTATGACACCCTATTCTCTATATAGTCACTACTTTATGACACCCTAAACCCTATATAGTACACTACTTTATGACACCCTAAACCCTATATAGTACACTACTTTATGACACCCTATTCTCTATATAGTGCACTACTTTATGACACCCTATTCTCTATATAGTACACTACTTTATGACACCCTATTCCCTATATAGTACACTACTTTATGACACCCTATTCTCTATATAGTGCACTACTTTATGACACCCTATTCTCTATATAGTACACTACTTTATGACACCCTATTCCCTATATAGTACACTACTTTATGACACCCTAAACCCTATATAGTACACTACTTTATGACACCCTATTCTCTATATAGTACACTACTTTATGACACCCTATTCTCTATATAGTGCACTACTTTATGACACCCTATTCTCTATATAGTGCACTACTTTATGACACCCTAAACCCTATATAGTGCACTACTTTATGACACCCTATTCTCTATATAGTACACTACTTTATGACACCCTATTCTCTATATAGTGCACTACTTTATGACACCCTATTCTCTATATAGTGCACTACTTTATGACACCCTAAACCCTATATAGTGCACTACTTTATGACACCCTATTCTCTATATAGTGCACTACTTTATGACACCCTATTCCCTATATAGTGCACTACTTTATGACACCCTATTCTCTATATAGTGCACTACTTTATGACACTCTATTCTCTATATAGTGCACTACTTTATGACACCCTAAACCCTATATAGTGCACTACTTTATGACACCCTATTCTCTATATAGTACACTACTTTATGACACCCTATTCTCTATATAGTGCACTACTTTATGACACCCTATTCTCTATATAGTGCACTACTTTATGACACCCTAAACCCTATATAGTGCACTACTTTATGACACCCTATTCTCTATATAGTGCACTACTTTATGACACCCTATTCTCTATATAGTGCACTACTTTATGACACCCTATTCTCTATATAGTGCACTACTTTATGACACCCTAAACCCTATATAGTACACTACTTTATGACACCCTATTCTCTATATAGTGCACTACTTTATGACACCCTAAACCCTATATAGTACACTACTTTATGACACCCTAAACCCTATATAGTACACTACTTTATGACACCCTATTCTCTATATAGTCACTACTTTATGACACCCTAAACCCTATATAGTGCACTACTTTATGACACCCTATTCTCTATATAGTACACTACTTTATGACACCCTAAACCCTATATAGTGCACTACTTTATGACACCCTATTCTCTATATAGTGCACTAGTTTATGACACCCTATTCTCTATATAGTGCACTACTTTATGACACCCTAAACCCTATATAGTGCACTACTTTATGACACCCTAAACCCTATATAGTGCACTACTTTATGACACCCTAAACCCTATATAGTGCACTACTTTGACACCCTACACCCTATATAGTGCACTACTTTATGACACCCTATTCCCTATATAGTGCACTACTTTGACACCCTAAACCCTATATAGTGCACTACTTTGACACCCTACACCCTATATAGTGCACTACTTTATGACACCCTATTCTCTATATAGTACACTACTTTATGACACCCTAAACCCTATATAGTGCACTACTTTATGACACCCTATTCTCTATATAGTACACTACTTTATGACACCCTAAACCCTATATAGTACACTACTTTATGACACCCTATTCTCTATATAGTGCACTACTTTATGACACCCTATTCTCTATATAGTGCACTACTTTATGACACCCTATTCTCTATATAGTCACTACTTTATGACACCCTAAACCCTATATAGTACACTACTTTATGACACCCTATTCTCTATATAGTGCACTACTTTATGACACCCTATTCTCTATATAGTGCACTACTTTATGACACTCTAAACCCTATATAGTGCACTACTTTATGACACCCTAAACCCTATATAGTGCACTACTTTATGACACCCTATTCTCTATATAGTGCACTACTTTATGACATCCTAAACCCTATATAGTGCACTACTTTATGACACCCTATTCTCTATATAGTACACTACTTTATGACACCCTATTCTCTATATAGTGCACTACTTTATGACACCCTATTCTCTATATAGTGCACTACTTTATGACACCCTAAACCCTATATAGTGCACTACTTTATGACACCCTATTCTCTATATAGTGCACTACTTTATGACACCCTAAACCCTATATAGTGCACTACTTTATGACACCCTAAACCCTATATAGTGCACTACTTTATGACACCCTATTCTCTATATAGTCACTACTTTATGACACCCTAAACCCTATATAGTGCACTACTTTATGACACCCTAAACCCTATATAGTGCACTACTTTATGACACCCTATTCTCTATATAGTACACTACTTTATGACACCCTATTCTCTATATAGTGCACTACTTTATGACACCCTATTCTCTATATAGTACACTACTTTATGACACCCTATTCTCTATATAGTGCACTACTTTATGACACCCTATTCTCTATATAGTACACTACTTTATGACACCCTATTCTCTATATAGTACACTACTTTATGACACCCTATTCTCTATATAGTGCACTACTTTATGACACCCTATTCTCTATATAGTGCACTACTTTATGACACCCTAAACCCTATATAGTGCACTACTTTATGACACCCTAAACCCTATATAGTACACTACTTTATGACACCCTATTCTCTATATAGTGCACTACTTTATGACACCCTATTCCCTATATAGTGCACTACTTTATGACACCCTAAACCCTATATAGTGCACTACTTTATGACACCCTATTCTCTATATAGTGCACTACTTTATGACACCCTATTCTCTATATAGTGCACTACTTTATGACACTCTATTCTCTATATAGTGCACTACTTTATGACACCCTAAACCCTATATAGTGCACTACTTTATGACACTCTATTCTCTATATAGTGCACTACTTTATGACACCCTATTCTCTATATAGTACACTACTTTATGACACCCTATTCTCTATATAGTACACTACTTTATGACACCCTATTCTCTATATAGTACACTACTTTATGACACCCTATTCTCTATATAGTGCACTACTTTATGACACCCTATTCTCTATATAGTGCACTACTTTATGACACCCTATTCTCTATATAGTACACTACTTTATGACACCCTATTCTCTATATAGTACACTACTTTATGACACCCTATTCTCTATATAGTACACTACTTTATGACACCCTATTCTCTATATAGTACACTACTTTATGACACCCTATTCTCTATATAGTGCACTACTTTATGACACCCTATTCTCTATATAGTACACTACTTTATGACACCCTATTCTCTATATAGTGCACTACTTTATGACACCCTATTCTCTATATAGTGCACTACTTTATGACACCCTATTCTCTATATAGTGCACTACTTTATGACACCCTAAACCCTATATAGTACACTACTTTATGACACCCTATTCTCTATATAGTGCACCACTTTATGACACCCTAAACCCTATATAGTGCACTACTTTATGACACCCTAAACCCTATATAGTGCACTACTTTATGACACCCTAAACCCTATATAGTACACTACTTTATGACACCCTATTCTCTATATAGTACACTACTTTATGACACCCTAAACCCTATATAGTACACTACTTTATGACACCCTATTCTCTATATAGTGCACTACTTTATGACACCCTATTCTCTATATAGTGCACTACTTTTTGACACCCTATTCTCTATATAGTGCACTACTTTATGACACCCTATTCTCTATATAGTGCACTACTTTATGACACCCTAAACCCTATATAGTGCACTACTTTATGACACCCTATTCTCTATATAGTGCACTACTTTTTGACACCCTATTCTCTATATAGTGCACTACTTTATGACACCCTATTCTCTATATAGTGCACTACTTTTTGACACCCTATTCCCTATATAGTGCACTACTTTATGACACCCTATTCTCTATATAGTACACTACTTTATGACACCCTATTCTCTATATAGTGCACTACTTTTTGACACCCTATTCTCTATATAGTGCACTACTTTATGACACCCTATTCTCTATATAGTGCACTACTTTTTGACACCCTATTCTCTATATAGTGCACTACTTTATGACACCCTATTCTCTATATAGTGCACTACTTTATGACACCCTATTCTCTATATAGTGCACTACTTTATGACACCCTAAACCCTATATAGTGCACTACTTTATGACACCCTATTCTCTATATAGTGCACTACTTTATGACACCCTATTCTCTATATAGTGCACTACTTTATGACACCCTAAACCCTATATAGTGCACTACTTTATGACACCCTATTCTCTATATAGTGCACTACTTTATGACACCCTAAACCCTATATAGTGCACTACTTTATGACACCCTATTCCCTATATAGTGCACTACTTTATGACACCCTAAACCCTATATAGTGCACTACTTTGACACCCTAAACCCTATATAGTGCACTACTTTATGACACCCTATTCTCTATATAGTGCACTACTTTATGACACCCTATTCTCTATATAGTGCACTACTTTATGACACCCTATTCTCTATATAGTACACTACTTTATGACACCCTAAACCCTATATAGTGCACTACTTTGACACCCTAAACCCTATATAGTGCACTACTTTATGACACCCTAAACCCTATATAGTGCACTACTTTATGACACCCTATTCTCTATATAGTGCACTACTTTATGACACCCTATTCTCTATATAGTGCACTACTTTGACACCCTATTCTCTATATAGTGCACTACTTTATGACACCCTAAACCCTATATAGTGCACTACTTTATGACACCCTATTCCCTATATAGTGCACTACTTTATGACACCCTATTCTCTATATAGTGCACTACTTTATGACACCCTATTCTCTATATAGTGCACTACTTTATGACACCCTATTCTCTATATAGTGCACTACTTTATGACACCCTAAACCCTATATAGTGCACTACTTTATGACACCCTATTCTCTATATAGTCACTACTTTATGACACCCTATTCTCTATATAGTGCACTACTTTATGACACCCTAAACCCTATATAGTGCACTACTTTATGACACCCTATTCTCTATATAGTCACTACTTTATGACACCCTAAACCCTATATAGTGCACTACTTTATGACACCCTAAACCCTATATAGTGCACTACTTTATGACACCCTAAACCCTATATAGTGCACTACTTTATGACACCCTAAACCCTATATAGTGCACTACTTTATGACACCCTAAACCCTATATAGTGCACTACTTTATGACACCCTAAACCCTATATAGTGCACTACTTTATGACACCCTAAACCCTATATAGTGCACTACTTTATGACACCCTATTCTCTATATAGTGCACTACTTTATGACACCCTAAACCCTATATAGTGCACTACTTTATGACACCCTAAACCCTATATAGTGCACTACTTTATGACACCCTAAACCCTATATAGTGCACTACTTTATGACACCCTATTCTCTATATAGTCACTACTTTATGACACCCTAAACCCTATATAGTGCACTACTTTATGACACCCTAAACCCTATATAGTGCACTACTTTATGACACCCTAAACCCTATATAGTGCACTACTTTATGACACCCTAAACCCTATATAGTGCACTACTTTATGACACCCTAAACCCTATATAGTGCACTACTTTATGACACCCTAAACCCTATATAGTGCACTACTTTATGACACCCTAAACCCTATATAGTGCACTACTTTATGACACCCTATTCTCTATATAGTGCACTACTTTATGACACCCTATTCTCTATATAGTGCACTACTTTATGACACCCTAAACCCTATATAGTGCACTACTTTATGACACCCTATTCTCTATATAGTGCACTACTTTATGACACCCTATTCTCTATATAGTACACTACTTTATGACACCCTATTCTCTATATAGTGCACTACTTTATGACACCCTAAACCCTATATAGTGCACTACTTTATGACACCCTATTCTCTATATAGTGCACTACTTTATGACACCCTATTCTCTATATAGTGCACTACTTTATGACACCCTAAACCCTATATAGTGCACTACTTTATGACACCCTATTCTCTATATAGTGCACTACTTTATGACACTCTATTCTCTATATAGTGCACTACTTTATGACACCCTAAACCCTATATAGTGCACTACTTTATGACACCCTATTCTCTATATAGTGCACTACTTTATGACACCCTATTCTCTATATAGTGCACTACTTTATGACACCCTATTCTCTATATAGTACACTACTTTATGACACCCTAAACCCTATATAGTGCACTACTTTATGACACCCTAAACCCTATATAGTACACTACTTTATGACACCCTAAACCCTATATAGTACACTACTTTATGACACCCTATTCTCTATATAGTGCACTACTTTATGACACCCTATTCTCTATATAGTACACTACTTTATGACACCCTATTCCCTATATAGTACACTACTTTATGACACCCTATTCTCTATATAGTGCACTACTTTATGACACCCTATTCTCTATATAGTACACTACTTTATGACACCCTATTCCCTATATAGTACACTACTTTATGACACCCTAAACCCTATATAGTACACTACTTTATGACACCCTATTCTCTATATAGTACACTACTTTATGACACCCTATTCTCTATATAGTGCACTACTTTATGACACTCTATTCTCTATATAGTGCACTACTTTATGACACCCTAAACCCTATATAGTGCACTACTTTATGACACCCTATTCTCTATATAGTACACTACTTTATGACACCCTATTCTCTATATAGTGCACTACTTTATGACACCCTATTCTCTATATAGTGCACTACTTTATGACACCCTAAACCCTATATAGTGCACTACTTTATGACACCCTATTCTCTATATAGTGCACTACTTTATGACACCCTAAACCCTATATAGTGCACTACTTTATGACACCCTATTCTCTATATAGTGCACTACTTTATGACACCCTATTCTCTATATAGTGCACTACTTTATGACACCCTAAACCCTATATAGTGCACTACTTTATGACACCCTATTCTCTATATAGTGCACTACTTTATGACACCCTAAACCCTATATAGTACACTACTTTATGACACCCTATTCTCTATATAGTGCACTACTTTATGACACCCTAAACCCTATATAGTACACTACTTTATGACACCCTATTCTCTATATAGTGCACTACTTTATGACACCCTATTCTCTATATAGTCACTACTTTATGACACCCTAAACCCTATATAGTGCACTACTTTATGACACCCTATTCTCTATATAGTGCACTACTTTATGACACCCTATTCTCTATATAGTACACTACTTTATGACACCCTATTCTCTATATAGTGCACTACTTTTTGACACCCTATTCTCTATATAGTGCACTACTTTATGACACCCTATTCTCTATATAGTGCACTACTTTTTGACACCCTATTCTCTATATAGTGCACTACTTTATGACACCCTATTCTCTATATAGTGCACTACTTTATGACACCCTATTCTCTATATAGTGCACTACTTTATGACACCCTAAACCCTATATAGTGCACTACTTTATGACACCCTATTCTCTATATAGTGCACTACTTTATGACACCCTATTCTCTATATAGTGCACTACTTTATGACACCCTAAACCCTATATAGTGCACTACTTTATGACACCCTATTCTCTATATAGTGCACTACTTTATGACACCCTAAACCCTATATAGTGCACTACTTTATGACACCCTATTCCCTATATAGTGCACTACTTTATGACACCCTAAACCCTATATAGTGCACTACTTTGACACCCTAAACCCTATATAGTGCACTACTTTATGACACCCTATTCTCTATGTAGTGCACTACTTTATGACACCCTATTCTCTATATAGTGCACTACTTTATGACACCCTATTCTCTATATAGTACACTACTTTATGACACCCTAAACCCTATATAGTGCACTACTTTGACACCCTAAACCCTATATAGTGCACTACTTTATGACACCCTAAACCCTATATAGTGCACTACTTTATGACACCCTATTCTCTATATAGTGCACTACTTTATGACACCCTATTCTCTATATAGTGCACTACTTTGACACCCTATTCTCTATATAGTGCACTACTTTATGACACCCTAAACCCTATATAGTGCACTACTTTATGACACCCTATTCCCTATATAGTGCACTACTTTATGACACCCTATTCTCTATATAGTGCACTACTTTATGACACCCTATTCTCTATATAGTGCACTACTTTATGACACCCTATTCTCTATATAGTGCACTACTTTATGACACCCTATTCTCTATATAGTGCACTACTTTGACACCCTATTCTCTATATAGTGCACTACTTTATGACACCCTAAACCCTATATAGTGCACTACTTTATGACACCCTATTCTCTATATAGTCACTACTTTATGACACCCTATTCTCTATATAGTGCACTACTTTATGACACCCTAAACCCTATATAGTGCACTACTTTATGACACCCTATTCTCTATATAGTCACTACTTTATGACACCCTAAACCCTATATAGTGCACTACTTTATGACACCCTAAACCCTATATAGTGCACTACTTTATGACACCCTAAACCCTATATAGTGCACTACTTTATGACACCCTAAACCCTATATAGTGCACTACTTTATGACACCCTAAACCCTATATAGTGCACTACTTTATGACACCCTAAACCCTATATAGTGCACTACTTTATGACACCCTAAACCCTATATAGTGCACTACTTTATGACACCCTATTCTCTATATAGTGCACTACTTTATGACACCCTAAACCCTATATAGTGCACTACTTTATGACACCCTAAACCCTATATAGTGCACTACTTTATGACATTCTAAACCCTATATAGTGCACTACTTTATGACACCCTATTCTCTATATAGTGCACTACTTTATGACACCCTATTCTCTATATAGTGCACTACTTTATGACACCCTATTCTCTATATAGTGCACTAGTTTATGACACCCTATTCTCTATATAGTACACTACTTTATGACACCCTAAACCCTATATAGTGCACTACTTTATGACACCCTAAACCCTATATAGTGCACTACTTTATGACACCCTAAACCCTATATAGTGCACTACTTTATGACACCCTAAACCCTATATAGTGCACTACTTTATGACACCCTATTCTCTATATAGTGCACTACTTTATGACACCCTATTCTCTATATAGTGCACTACTTTATGACACCCTATTCCCTATATAGTACACTACTTTATGACACCCTATTCTCTATATAGTGCACTACTTTATGACACCCTAAACCCTATATAGTGCACTACTTTATGACACCCTATTCTCTATATAGTGCACTACTTTATGACACCCTATTCCCTATATAGTGCACTACTTTATGACACCCTATTCTCTATATAGTGCACTACTTTATGACACCCTATTCTCTATATAGTGCACTACTTTATGACACCCTAAACCCTATATAGTACACTACTTTATGACACCCTATTCTCTATATAGTGCACTACTTTATGACACCCTAAACCCTATATAGTACACTACTTTATGACACCCTATTCTCTATATAGTGCACTACTTTATGACACCCTATTCTCTATATAGTACACTACTTTATGACACCCTATTCCCTATATAGTACACTACTTTATGACACCCTATTCTCTATATAGTGCACTACTTTATGACACCCTATTCTCTATATAGTACACTACTTTATGACACCCTATTCCCTATATAGTACACTACTTTATGACACCCTATTCTCTATATAGTGCACTACTTTATGACACCCTATTCTCTATATAGTACACTACTTTATGACACCCTATTCTCTATATAGTGCACTACTTTATGACACCCTATTCTCTATATAGTACACTACTTTATGACACCCTATTCTCTATATAGTGCACTACTTTATGACACCCTATTCTCTATATAGTGCACTACTTTATGACACCCTAAACCCTATATAGTACACTACTTTATGACACCCTATTCTCTATATAGTGCACTACTTTATGACACCCTAAACCCTATATAGTGAACTACTTTATGACACCCTATTCTCTATATAGTGCACTACTTTATGACACCCTATTCTCTATATAGTGCACTACTTTATGACACCCTATTCTCTATATAGTGCACTACTTTATGACACCCTATTCTCTATATAGTGCACTACTTTATGACACCCTATTCTCTATATAGTGCACTACTTTATGACACCCTATTCTCTATATAGTACACTACTTTATGACACCCTAAACCCTATATAGTACACTACTTTATGACACCCTATTCTCTATATAGTG
>NC_048574.1:83098036-83158036 GCF_013265735.2 Oncorhynchus mykiss
CATGTTTAACTCAGTGGACCTCTGACCTGCAGGACAACATGTTAACTCATATTATTGTTAACTCAGTTGACCTCTGACCTGCAGGACAACATGTTTAACTCAGTTGACCTCTGACCTGCAGGACAACATGTTAACTCAGTTGACCTCTGACTTGCAGGACAACATGTTTAACTCAGTGGACCTCTGACCTGCAGGACAACATGTTAACTCATATTAATGTTAACTCAGTTGACCTCTGACCTGCAAGACAACATGTTAACTCATATTATTGTTAACTCAGTTGACCTCTGACCTGCAGGACAACATGTTAACTCATATTATTGTTAACTCAGTTGACCTCTGACCTGCAGGACAACATGTTAACTCAGTTGACCTCTGACCTGCAGGACAACATGTTTAACTCAGGCGTGACAATAAATTCCATCTGTTTGTCCCCAGGACATGATGAACAGAGACAACAGCACTCGTCTTCCTCACATGCAGGTCAACTACATCGATGGGATGTGCCATCCCTTATACCAGGTGGGTACTAGTCCATTCACCCTCTATACAACTTGGGTGGGTACTAGTCTATACAACCTGGGTAGGTACTATTCCATTCACCCTCTATATAACCTGGGTAGATAGTAGACCATTCACCCTCTACACAACCTGGGTGGGTCCTAGTCTACACAACCTGGGTGGGTCCTAGTCTATACAACCTGGGTGGGTCCTAGTCTATACAACCTGGGTAGGTGCTAGTCCATTCACCCTCTATACAACCAGGGTAGGTGCTAGTCCATTCACCCTCTATACAACCTGGGTAGATAGTAGACCATTCACCCTCTACACAACCTGGGTGGGTCCTAGTCTACACAACCTGGGTGGGTACTAGTCTATACAACCTGGGTGGGTACCAGTCTATACACCTGGGTAGGTACTAGTCCATTCACCCTCTATACAACCTGGGTGGGTACTAGTCTATACAACCTGGGTGGGTACTAGTCTATACAACCTGGGTGGGTTCTAGTCTATACAACCTGGTTGGGTGCTAGTCTATACAACCTGGGTGGGTTCTAGTCTATACAACCTGGGTGGGTACTAGTCTATACAACCTGGGTGGGTACTAGTCTATACAACCTGGGTGGGTTCTAGTCTATACAACCTGGGTGGGTACTAGTCTATACAACCTGGGTGGGTAGTAGTCTATTCAACCTGGGTGGGTACTAGTCTATTCAACCTGGGTGGGTTCTAGTCTATACAACCTGGGTGGGTACTAGTCTATACAACCTGGGTGGGTACTAGTCTATACAACCTGGGTGGGTTCTAGTCTATACAACCTGGGTGGGTCCCAGTCCATTCACCCTCTATACAACCTGGGTGGGTACTAGTCTATACAACCTGGGTGGGTACCAGTCTATACAACCTGGGTGGGTACCAATCTATACAACCTGGGTGGGTACTAGTCTATACAACCTGGGTGGGTCCCAGTCCATTCACCCTCTATACAACCTGGGTGGGTGCTAGTCTATACAACCTGGGTGGGTGCTAGTCTATACAACCTGGGTGGGTACTAGTCTATACAACCTGGGTGGGTACCAGTCTATACAACCTGGGTGGGTACCAGTCTATACAACCTGGGTGGGTACTAGTCTATACAACCTGGGTGGGTCTAGTCTATACAACCTGGGTGGGTTCTAGTCTATACAACCTGGGTGGGTCCTTGTCTATACAACCTGGGTGGGTACTAGTCTATACAACCTGGGTGGGTACCAGTCTATACAACCTGGGTGGGTACTAGTCTATACAACCTAGGTGGGTCTAGTCTATACAACCTGGGTGGGTTCTAGTCTATACAACCTGGGTGGGTCCTAGTCTATACAACCTGGGTGGGTACCAGTCTATACAACCTGGGTGGGTACTAGTCTATACAACCTGGGTGGGTACCAGTCTATACAACCTGGGTGGGTACTAGTCCATTCACCCTCTATGCAACCTGGGTAGATAGTAGTCCATTCACCCTCTATGCAACCTGGGTAGATAGTAGTCCATTCACCCTCTATACAACCTGGGTGGGTACTAGTCTATACAACCTGGGTGGGTACTAGTCCATACAACCTGGGTGGGTCCTAGTCTATTCAACCTGGGTGGGTCTAGTCTATACAACCTGGGTGGGTACCAGTCTATACAACCTGGGTGGGTACCAGTCTATACAACCTGGGTGGGTACTAGTCTATACAACCTGGGTGGGTACTAGTCTATACAACCTGGGTGGGTACTAGTCTATACAACCTGGGTGGGTACTAGTCTATACAACCTGGGTGGGTACTAGTCTATACAACCTGGGTGGGTACTAGTCTATACAACCTGGGTGGGTTCTAGTCTATACAACCTGGGTGGGTTCTAGTCTATACAACCTGGGTGGGTACTAGTCTATACAACCTGGGTGGGTTGTAGTCTATACAACCTGGGTGGGTACCAGTCTATACAACCTGGGTGGGTACTAGTCTATACAACCTGGGTGGGTACTAGTCTATACAACCTGGGTGGGTACTAGTCTATACAACCTGGGTGGGTTCTAGTCTATACAACCTGGGTGGGTACCAGTCTATACAACCTGGGTGGGTTCTAGTCTATACAACCTGGGTGGGTTCCAGTCTATACAACCTGGGTGGGTACCAGTCTATACAACCTGGGTGGGTTCTAGTCTATACAACCTGGGTGGGTTCTAGTCTATACAACCTGGGTGGGTACCAGTCTATACAACCTGGGTGGGTACTAGTCTATACAACCTGGGTAGGTACTAGTCCATTCACCCTCTATACAACCTGGGTGGGTACTAGTCCATTCACCCTCTATACAACCTGGGTGGGTTCTAGTCTATACAACCTGGGTGGGTACCAGTCTATACAACCTGGGTGGGTTCTAGTCTATACAACCTGGGTGGGTTCCAGTCTATACAACCTGGGTGGGTACCAGTCTATACAACCTGGGTGGGTACTAGTCTATACAACCTGGGTGGGTCCTAGTCTATACAACCTGGGTGGGTACCAGTCTATACAACCTGGGTGGGTACCAGTCTATACAACCTGGGTGGGTACTAGTCTATACAACCTGGGTGGGTTCTAGTCTATACAACCTGGGTGGGTACTAGTCTATACAACCTGGGTGGGTTCCAGTCTATACAACCTGGGTGGGTACCAGTCTATACAACCTGGGTGGGTACTAGTCTATACAACCTGGGTGGGTGCTAGTCTATACAACCTGGGTGGGTACCAGTCTATACAACCTGGTTGGGTTCCAGTCTATACAACCTGGGTGGGTACCAGTCTATACAACCTGGGTGGGTACTAGTCTATACAACCTGGGTGGGTGCTAGTCTATACAACCTGGGTGGGTACTAGTCTATACAACCTGGGTGGGCACTAGTCTATACAACCTGGGTGGGTACCAGTCTATACAACCTGGGTGGGTACCAGTCTATACAACCTGGGTGGGTACTAGTCTATACAACCTGGGTGGGCACTAGTCTATACAACCTGGGTGGGTACCAGTCTATACAACCTGGGTGGGTAGTAGTCTATACAACCTGGGTGGGTACCAGTCTATACAACCTGGGTGGGTGCTAGTCTATACAACCTGGGTGGGTTCTAGTCTATACAACCTGGGTGGGTCCCAGTCCATTCACCCTCTATACAACCTGGGTGGGTACCAGTCTATACAACCTGGGTGGGTTATACCTTTGTAGGAGATCAGAAATGTATGAATTTGTATTCATTGCTTTCTCACTCTCTCCCCCCCTCCCCCACTTTTCCCCCCAACCCCCCCACCTCCCCCTCTCACTCTTTCCCTCCATACCCTTCACTGTCCTCTCTCTCTCTGTCTCTCTCTCTCTCTCTCTCTCTCTCTCTCTCTCTCTCTCTCTCTCTCTCTCTGTCTCTCTCTCGCTCTCTCTCGCTCTCTCGCTCTTTCTCTTTCTCTCTTTTTCTCTCTCTCTTTTTCTCTCTCTCTTTTTCTCTCTCTTTTTCTCTCTCTTTTTCTCTCTCTTTTTCTCTCTCTCTCTCTCTCTCTCTCTCTTTTTCTCCTTCTGTCTCTCTTTCTCCTTCTGTCTCTCTCTTTCTCTCTCTTTCTCCTTCTGTTTCTCTCTCTCTCTCTTTCTCCTTCTGTTTCTCTCTCTCTCTCTTTCTCCTTCTGTTTCTCTCTCTCTCTCTCTCTCTCTCTCTCTCTCTCTCTCTTTCTCCTTCTGTTTCTCTCTCTCTCTCTCTCCTTCTGTTTCTCTCTCTCTCTCTTTCTCCTTCTGTTTCTCTCTCTCTCTCTTTCTCCTTCTGTTTCTCTCTCTTTCTCCTTCTGTTTATCTCTCTCTCTCTCTCTCTCTCTCCTTCTGTTTCTCTCTCTCTCTCTGTCTCTCTCTCTCTCTCTCTCTCTGTCTCTCTCTCTCTCTTTCTCTCCCTCTCCCTCTCCACCCCCTCTTCCCTCCCTTTCTCCCCCTCTTTTCTCAGACTCTTTCTGGGATGTTTGACTCCTGTTCTCCACTGTTGGACGGCCTCATGAGGAACAGAGAGAATTGGATGCTGCTGGCCGAGACGGGGGAGGAAGGAGGAGGAGAGGAGGAATAGAGAGATGAAAGAGAGGAACAGAGAGAACTGTATAATGACTTCGTTGTTTGTGTGAGAATCAAGACTGGAGTATCACTGGTTATCGTCTGGGTAGACCCTCCCCCAATAGCAACATCACTGGTTATCGTCTGGGTAGACCCTCCCCCAACAGCAACATCACTGGTTATCGTCTGGGTAGACCCTCCCCCAACAGCAACATCACTGGTTATCGTCTGGGTAGACCCTCCCCCAACAGCAACATCACTGGTTATCGTCTGGGTAGACCCTCCCCCAACAGCAACACCGGGTAGACCCTCCCCCAACAGCAACATTACTGGTTATCATCTAGGTAGACCCTCCCCCAACAGCAACACCGGGTAGACCCTCCCCCAACAGCAACATCACTGGTTATCGTCTGGGTAGACCCTCCCCCAACAGCAATATCACTGGTTATCATCTGGGTAGACCCTCCCTCAACAGCAACACACAACCATCCTATACTGTATGTGATAAAACTATACCTGGTTTAACCTGGAACTCTCCACTATACCTGGTTTACCCTGGAACTCTGTCCCTCTCTACTATACCTGGTTTAACCTGGAACTCTCAACTATACCTGGTTTAACCTGGAACTCTCCACTATACCTGGTTTACCCTGGAACTCTCTACTATACCTGGTTTAACCTGGAACTCTGTCACTCTCTACTATACCTGGTTTAACCTGGAACTCTGTCACTCTCTACTATACCTGGAACTCTGTCACTCTCTACTATACCTGGAACTCTGTCACTCTCTACTATACCTGGTTTAACCTGGAACTCTCAACTATACCTGGTTTAACCTGGAACTCTCAACTATACCTGGTTTAACCTGGAACTCTGTCACTCTCTACTATACCTGGTTTAACCTGGAACTCTCAACTATACCTGGTTTAACCTGGAACTCTGTCACTCTCTACTATACCTGGTTTACCCTGGAACTCTGTCACTCTCTACTATACCTGGAACTCTGTCATTCTCTACTATACCTGGTTTAACCTGGAACTCTCCACTATACCTGGTTTAACCTGGAACTCTGTCACTCTCTACTATACCTGGTTTAACCTGGAACTCTCAACTATACCTGGTTTAACCTGGAACTCTGTCACTCTCTACTATACCTGGTTTAACCTGGAACTCTCAACTATACCTGGTTTAACCTGGAACTCTGTGACTCTCTACTATACCTGGTTTACCCTGGAACTCTGTCACTCTCCACTATACCTGGTTTACCCTGGAACTCTGTCACTCTCCACTATACCTGGTTTAACCTGGAACTCTCCACTATACCTGGTTTACCCTAGAACTCTCTACTATACCTGGTTTAACCTGGAACTCTGTCACTCTCTACTATATCTGGTTTAACCTGGAACTCTGTCCCTCTCCACTATACCTGGTTTAACCTGGAACTCTGTCACTCTCCACTATACCTGGTTTAACCTGGAACTCTGTCACTCTCTACTATACCTGGTTTAACCTGGAACTCTGTCACTCTCTACTATACCTGGAACTCTGTCACTCTCCACTATACCTGGTTTAACCTGGAACAGGTGTTGGTCAAAGCAAGAAAACTAATGTAGGAAGAGAGACCTACAGCTCCAGGATCAGGTGTTGGTCAAAGCAAGAAGACGAATGTAGGAAGAGAGACCTACAGCTCCAGGATCAGGTGTTGGTCAAAGCAAGAAGACGAATGTAGGAAGAGAGACCTACAGCTCCAGGATCAGGTGTTGGTCAAAGCAAGAAGATGAATGTATGTAGAGAGACCTACAGCTCTAGAATCAGGTGTTGGTCAAAGCAAGAAGACGAATGTAGGTAGAGAGACCTACAGCTCTAGAATCAGGTGTTGGTCAAAGCAAGAAGACGAATGTAGGTAGAGAGACCTACAGCTCTAGAATCAGGTGTTGGTCAAAGCAAGAAGACGAATGTAGGTAGAGAGACCTTCACCTCTAGACAACAGAGGATACGGTCATTCTAAGACTTTATAGGACAATATGGACTGCTTCCCAAACGGTGCTGTTTGGGACTCCGTGGATATATATTCATACACATCCACAATTCATATAATATCTATATTCACAATGTATTAATATAATACAGATTGGACAATACAGTATAATATAATACAGATTGGACAATACAATATAATATAATACAGATTGGACAATACAGTATAATATAATACAGATTGGACAATACAGTATAACATAATACAGATTGGACAATACAGTATAATATAATACAGATTGGACAATACAGTATAATATAATACAGATTGGACAATACAGTATAATATAATACAGATTGGACAATACAGTATAATATAATACAGATTGGACAATACAGTATAATATAATACAGATTGGACAATACAATATAATATAATACAGATTGGACAATACAATATAATATAATACAGATTGGACAATACAGTATAATATAATACAGATTGGACAATACAATATAATATAATACAGATTGGACAATACAGTATAACATAATACAGATTGGACAATACAGTATACTGTAATATATTACAGATTGGACAATACAGTATAACATAATACAGATTGGACAATACAGTATAATATAATACAGATTGGACAATACAGTATACTGTAATATATTACAGATTGGACAATACAGTATAACATAATACAGATTGGACAATACAGTATAATATAATACAGATTGGACAATACAGTATAACATAATACAGATTGGACAATACAGTATAATATAATACAGATTGGACAATACAGTATAACATAATACAGATTGGACAATACAGTATAATATAATACAGATTGGACAATACAGTATAACATAATACAGATTGGACAATACAGTATAATGTAATATAATATCTATATTCACAATGTATTAATATAATACAGATTGGACAATACAGTATAATATAATACAGATTGGACAATACAGTATAATATAATACAGATTGGACAATACAGTATACTGTAATATATTACAGATTGGACAATACAGTATCTACTGGAGATACTCTACACCAGAGATAATCTACACCGGAGATATTCTACACCAGATATACAACAGAGATACTCTACACTGGAGATACTCTACACTGGAGATACTCTACACCAGAAATACGCCACACCAGAGATACTCTACACCAGAGATACGCCACACCAGAGATACTCTACACTAGAGATACTCTACACCAGAAATACGCCACACCAAAGATACTCTACACCAGAGATACTCTACACCAGAGATACGCCACACCCTATTTCTGGAGAGATGCCCTTCTGTCATTTAAAAAAAAAACTCCAACCCTGTTCCAGAAAATCTCCAGGAACAGAATTGGAGTTAAAACCTACAGGAGGGTTTCTCTCCAGGATCAGGGTTGGATTTAAAACCTACAGGAGGGTATCTCTGCAGGAACAGGGTTGGAGTTAAAACCTACAGGAGGGTTTCTCTCCAGGATCAGGGTTGGATTTAAAACCTACAGGAGGGTATCTCTGCAGGAACAGGGTTGGAGTTAAAACCTACAGGAGGGTTTCTCTACAGGATCAGGGTAGGATTTAAAACCTACAGGAGGGTATCTCTGCAGGAACAGGGTTGGAGTTAAAACCTACAGGAGGGTATCTCTGCAGGAACAGGGTTGGAGTTAAAACCTACAGGAGGGTATCTCTGCAGGAACAGGGTTGGAGTTAAAACCTACAGGAGGGTATCTCTGCAGGAACAGGGTTGGAGTTAAAACCTACAGGAGGGTATCTCTGCAGGAACAGGATTGGAGTTAAAACCTACAGGAGGGTATCTCTGCAGGAACAGGATTGGAGTTAAAACCTACAGGAGGGTATCTCTGCAGGAACAGGGTTGGAGTTAAAACCTACAGGAGGGTATCTCTGCAGGAACAGGGTTGGAGTTAAAACCTACAGGAGGGTTTCTCTCCAGGATCAGGGTTGGATTTAAAACCTACAGGAGGGTATCTCTGCAGGAACAGGGTTGGAGTTAAAACCTACAGGAGGGTTTCTCTCCAGGATCAGGGTTGGATTTAAAACCTACAGGAGGTAGTGTGTTGTATTTCTACCTGCTCCTAGAGAGATGTAGAGTACTGCTCTGGGTGTTGTATTTCTACCTGCTCCTAGAGAGATGTAGAGTACTGCTCTGTGTGTTGTATTTCTACCTGCTCCTAGAGAGATGTAGAGTACTGCTCTGTGTGTTGTAGTTCTACCTGCTCCTAGAGAGATGTAGAGTACTGCTCTGGGTGTTGTATTTCTACCTGCTCCTAGAGAGATGTAGAGTACTGCTCTGTGTGTTGTATTTCTACCTGCTCCTAGAGAGATGTAGAGTACTGCTCTGGGTGTTGTATTTCTACCTGCTCCTAGAGAGATGTAGAGTACTGCTCTGTGTGTTGTATTTCTACCTGCTCCTAGAGAGATGTAGAGTACTGCTCTGGGTGTTGTATTTCTACCTGCTCCTAGAGAGATGTAGAGTACTGCTCTGGGTGTTGTATTTCTACCTGCTCCTAGAGAGATGTAGAGTACTGCTCTGGGTGTTGTATTTCTACCTGCTCCTAGAGAGATGTAGAGTACTGCTCTGGGTGTTGTATTTCTACCTGCTCCTAGAGAGATGTAGAGTACTGCTCTGGGTGTTGTATTTCTACCTGCTCCTAGAGAGATGTAGAGTACTGCTCTGGGTGTTGTATTTCTACCTGCTCCTAGAGAGGTGTAGAGTACTGCTCTGTGTGTTGTATTTCTACCTGCTCCTAGAGAGATGTAGAGTACAGCTCTGGGTGTTGTATTTCTACCTGCTCCTAGAGAGATGTAGAGTACTGCTCTGTGTGTTGTATTTCTACCTGCTCCTAGAGAGATGTAGAGTACTGCTCTGTGTGTTGTATTTCTACCTGCTCCTAGAGAGATGTAGAGTACTGCTCTGGGTGTTGTATTTCTACCTGCTCCTAGAGAGATGTAGAGTACTGCTCTGGGTGTTGTAGTTCTACCTGCTCCTAGAGAGATGTAGAGTACTGCTCTGGGTGTTGTATTTCTACCTGCTCCTAGAGAGATGTAGAGTACTGCTCTGGGTGTTGTATTTCTACCTGCTCCTAGAGAGATGTAGAGTACTGCTCTGTGTGTTGTATTTCTACGTGCTCCTAGAGAGATGTAGAGTACTGCTCTGGGTGTTGTAGTTCTACCTGCTCCTAGAGAGATGTAGAGTACTGCTCTGGGTGTTGTAGTTCTACCTGCTCCTAGAGAGATGTAGAGTACTGCTCTGGGTGTTGTAGTTCTACCTGCTCCTAGAGAGATGTAGAGTACTGCTCTGGGTGTTGTATTTCTACCTGCTCCTAGAGAGATGTAGAGTACTGCTCTGGGTGTTGTATTTCTACCTGCTCCTAGAGAGATGTAGAGTACTGCTCTGGGTGTTGTATTTCTACCTGCTCCTAGAGAGATGTAGAGTACTGCTCTGGGTGTTGTATTTCTACCTGCTCCTAGAGAGATGTAGAGTACTGCTCTGGGTGTTGTATTTCTACCTGCTCCTAGAGAGATGTAGAGTACTGCTCTGGGTGTTGTATTTCTACCTGCTCCTAGAGAGATGTAGAGTACTGCTCTGGGTGTTGTATTTCTACCTGCTCCTAGAGAGATGTAGAGTACTGCTCTGTGTGTTGTATTTCTACCTGCTCCTAGAGAGATGTAGAGTACTGCTCTGGGTGTTGTATTTCTACCTGCTCCTAGAGAGATGTAGAGTACTGCTCTGGGTGTTGTATTTCTACCTGCTCCTAGAGAGATGTAGAGTACTGCTCTGGGTGTTGTATTTCTACCTGCTCCTAGAGAGATGTAGAGTACTGCTCTGGGTGTTGTATTTCTACCTGCTCCTAGAGAGGTGTAGAGTACTGCTCTGGGTGTTGTATTTCTACCTGCTCCTAGAGAGATGTAGAGTACTGCTCTGTGTGTTGTATTTCTACCTGCTCCTAGAGAGATGTAGAGTACTGCTCTGGGTGTTGTATTTCTACCTGCTCCTAGAGAGATGTAGAGTACTGCTCTGGGTGTTGTATTTCTACCTGCTCCTAGAGAGATGTAGAGTACTGCTCTGTGTGTTGTATTTCTACCTGCTCCTAGAGAGATGTAGAGTACTGCTCTGGGTGTTGTAGTTCTACCTGCTCCTAGAGAGATGTAGAGTACTGCTCTGGGTGTTGTATTTCTACCTGCTCCTAGAGAGATGTAGAGTACTGCTCTGGGTGTTGTATTTCTACCTGCTCCTAGAGAGATGTAGAGTACTGCTCTGGGTGTTGTATTTCTACCTGCTCCTAGAGAGATGTAGAGTACTGCTCTGGGTGTTGTATTTCTACCTGCTCCTAGAGAGATGTAGAGTACTGCTCTGGGTGTTGTATTTCTACCTGCTCCTAGAGAGATGTAGAGTACTGCTCTGGGTGTTGTATTTCTACCTGCTCCTAGAGAGATGTAGAGTACCGCTCTGGGTGTTGTATTTCTACCTGCTCCTAGAGAGATGTAGAGTACTGCTCTGGGTGTTGTATTTCTACCTGCTCCTAGAGAGATGTAGAGTACTGCTCTGGGTGTTGTATTTCTACCTGCTCCTAGAGAGATGTAGAGTACTGCTCTGGGTGTTGTATTTCTACCTGCTCCTAGAGAGATGTAGAGTACCGCTCTGGGTGTTGTATTTCTACCTGCTCCTAGAGAGATGTAGAGTACTGCTCTGGGTGTTGTATTTCTACCTGCTCCTAGAGAGATGTAGAGTACTGCTCTGTGTGTTGTATTTCTACCTGCTCCTAGAGAGATGTAGAGTACTGCTCTGGGTGTTGTATTTCTACCTGCTCCTAGAGAGATGTAGAGTACTGCTCTGGGTGTTGTATTTCTACCTGCTCCTAGAGAGATGTAGAGTACTGCTCTGGGTGTTGTATTTCTACCTGCTCCTAGAGAGATGTAGAGTACTGCTCTGGGTGTTGTATTTCTACCTGCTCCTAGAGAGATGTAGAGTACTGCTCTGGGTGTTGTATTTCTACCTGCTCCTAGAGAGATGTAGAGTACTGCTCTGGGTGTTGTATTTCTACCTGCTCCTAGAGAGATGTAGAGTACTGCTCTGTGTGTTGTATTTCTACCTGCTCCTAGAGAGATGTAGAGTACTGCTCTGGGTGTTGTATTTCTACCTGCTCCTAGAGAGATGTAGAGTACTGCTCTGGGTGTTGTATTTCTACCTGCTCCTAGAGAGATGTAGAGTACTGCTCTGGGTGTTGTATTTCTACCTGCTCCTAGAGAGATGTAGAGTACTGCTCTGGGTGTTGTATTTCTACCTGCTCCTAGAGAGATGTAGAGTACTGCTCTGTGTGTTGTATTTCTACCTGCTCCTAGAGAGATGTAGAGTACTGCTCTGGGTGTTGTAGTTCTACCTGCTCCTAGAGAGATGTAGAGTACTGCTCTGGGTGTTGTATTTCTACCTGCTCCTAGAGAGATGTAGAGTACTGCTCTGGGTGTTGTATTTCTACCTGCTCCTAGAGAGATGTAGAGTACTGCTCTGGGTGTTGTATTTCTACCTGCTCCTAGAGAGATGTAGAGTACTGCTCTGGGTGTTGTATTTCTACCTGCTCCTAGAGAGATGTAGAGTACTGCTCTGGGTGTTGTATTTCTACCTGCTCCTAGAGAGATGTAGAGTACTGCTCTGGGTGTTGTATTTCTACCTGCTCCTAGAGAGATGTAGAGTACTGCTCTGGGTGTTGTATTTCTACCTGCTCCTAGAGAGATGTAGAGTACTGCTCTGGGTGTTGTATTTCTACCTGCTCCTAGAGAGATGTAGAGTACTGCTCTGGGTGTTGTATTTCTACCTGCTCCTAGAGAGATGTAGAGTACTGCTCTGGGTGTTGTATTTCTACCTGCTCCTAGAGAGATGTAGAGTACCGCTCTGGGTGTTGTATTTCTACCTGCTCCTAGAGAGATGTAGAGTACTGCTCTGGGTGTTGTATTTCTACCTGCTCCTAGAGAGATGTAGAGTACTGCTCTGTGTGTTGTATTTCTACCTGCTCCTAGAGAGATGTAGAGTACTGCTCTGGGTGTTGTATTTCTACCTGCTCCTAGAGAGATGTAGAGTACTGCTCTGGGTGTTGTATTTCTACCTGCTCCTAGAGAGATGTAGAGTACTGCTCTGGGTGTTGTATTTCTACCTGCTCCTAGAGAGATGTAGAGTACTGCTCTGGCTGTTGTATTTCTACCTGCTCCTAGAGAGATGTAGAGTACCGCTCTGGCTGTTGTATTTCTACCTGCTCCTAGAGAGATGTAGAGTACTGCTCTGGGTGTTGTATTTCTACCTGCTCCTAGAGAGATGTAGAGTACTGCTCTGGGTGTTGTATTTCTACCTGCTCCTAGAGAGATGTAGAGTACTGCTCTGGGTGTTGTATTTCTACCTGCTCCTAGAGAGATGTAGAGTACTGCTCTGGGTGTTGTATTTCTACCTGCTCCTAGAGAGATGTAGAGTACTGCTCTGGGTGTTGTATTTCTACCTGCTCCTAGAGAGATGTAGAGTACTGCTCTGGGTGTTGTATTTCTACCTGCTCCTAGAGAGATGTAGAGTACTGCTCTGTGTGTTGTATTTCTACCTGCTCCTAGAGAGATGTAGAGTACTGCTCTGGGTGTTGTATTTCTACCTGCTCCTAGAGAGGTGTAGAGTACTGCTCTGTGTGTTGTATTTCTACCTGCTCCTAGAGAGATGTAGAGTACTGCTCTGGGTGTTGTATTTCTACCTGCTCCTAGAGAGATGTAGAGTACTGCTCTGGGTGTTGTATTTCTACCTGCTCCTAGAGAGATGTAGAGTACTGCTCTGGGTGTTGTATTTCTACCTGCTCCTAGAGAGATGTAGAGTACTGCTCTGGGTGTTGTATTTCTACCTGCTCCTAGAGAGATGTAGAGTACTGCTCTGGGTGTTGTATTTCTACCTGCTCCTAGAGAGATGTAGAGTACTGCTCTGGGTGTTGTATTTCTACCTGCTCCTAGAGAGATGTAGAGTACTGCTCTGGGTGTTGTGGTTCTACCTGCTCCTAGAGAGATGTAGAGTACTGCTCTGTGTGTTGTATTTCTACCTGCTCCTAGAGAGATGTAGAGTACTGCTCTGGGTGTTGTATTTCTACCTGCTCCTAGAGAGATGTAGAGTACTGCTCTGGGTGTTGTGGTTCTACCTGCTCCTAGAGAGATGTAGAGTACTGCTCTGTGTGTTGTATTTCTACCTGCTCCTAGAGAGATGTAGAGTACTGCTCTGGGTGTTGTATTTCTACCTGCTCCTAGAGAGATGTAGAGTACTGCTCTGGGTGTTGTATTTCTACCTGCTCCTAGAGAGATGTAGAGTACTGCTCTGTGTGTTGTATTTCTACCTGCTCCTAGAGAGATGTAGAGTACTGCTCTGTGTGTTGTATTTCTACCTGCTCCTAGAGAGATGTAGAGTACTGCTCTGGGTGTTGTATTTCTACCTGCTCCTAGAGAGATGTAGAGTACTGCTCTGTGTGTTGTATTTCTACCTGCTCCTAGAGAGATGTAGAGTACTGCTCTGTGTGTTGTATTTCTACGTGCTCCTAGAGAGATGTAGAGTACTGCTCTGGGTGTTGTAGTTCTACCTGCTCCTAGAGAGATGTAGAGTACTGCTCTGTGTGTTGTATTTCTACGTGCTCCTAGAGAGATGTAGAGTACTGCTCTGTGTGTTGTATTTCTACCTGCTCCTAGAGAGATGTAGAGTACTGCTCTGTGTGTTGTATTTCTACCTGCTCCTAGAGAGATGTAGAGTACTGCTCTGTGTGTTGTATTTCTACCTGCTCCTAGAGAGATGTAGAGTACTGCTCTGTGTGTTGTATTTCTACCTGCTCCTAGAGAGATGTAGAGTACTGCTCTGGGTGTTGTATTTCTACCTGCTCCTAGAGAGATGTAGAGTACTGCTCTGGGTGTTGTATTTCTACCTGCTCCTAGAGAGATGTAGAGTACTGCTCTGGGTGTTGTATTTCTACCTGCTCCTAGAGAGATGTAGAGTACTGCTCTGTGTGTTGTATTTCTACCTGCTCCTAGAGAGATGTAGAGTACTGCTCTGGGTGTTGTATTTCTACCTGCTCCTAGAGAGATGTAGAGTACTGCTCTGGGTGTTGTATTTCTACCTGCTCCTAGAGAGATGTAGAGTACTGCTCTGGGTGTTGTATTTCTACCTGCTCCTAGAGAGATGTAGAGTACTGCTCTGGGTGTTGTATTTCTACCTGCTCTGATACCTGTCTGGGACCTCTCACGGAACCCACAGGACCAGGACTGGTTTCACTGAGGCCTTAAAACAAATAAGTGCCCCTCGTTCTGAGATAGAACACGCTGCTTGAATGAACAGAATAAGACTCTATACTGCTGAATCAACAGATTAAGACTCTATACTGCTGAATCAACAGAATAAGACTCTATACTGCTGAATCAACAGAATACACTGCTTTAATGAATAGAATAAGACTCTATGCTGCTGAATCAACAGAATAAGACTCTATGCTGCTGAATCAACAGAATAAGACTCTATGCTGCTGAATCAACAGAATAAGACTCTATGCTGCTGAATCAACAGAATAAGACTCTATGCTGCTGAATCAACAGAATAAGACTCTATGCTGCTGAATCAACAGAATAAGACTCTATACTGCTGAATCAACAGAATAAGACTCTATGCTGCTGAATCAACAGAATAAGACTATATACTGCTTGAATCAACAGAATACACTGCTTGAATTAACAGAATAAGACTCTATACTACTTGAATCAATAGAATAAGACTCTATACTGCTGAATGAACAGAATAAGACTATATACTGCTTGAATGAACAGAATAAGACTATATACTGCTTGAATGAACAGAATAAGACTCTATACTGCTTGAATCAATATAATTAGACTATATACTGCTTGAATGAACAGAATAAGACTATATACTGGTTGAATGAACAGAATAAGACTCTATACTGCTTGAATCAATAGAATAAGACACTATACTGCTTGAATCAATATAATAAGACTCTATACTGCTTGAATCAATATAATTAGACTAGATGCTGCTTGTATTAGCATAATAAGACTATATACTGCTTGAATCAACAGTGTGTTGTGGTATATGACTCTAATAAGTGTTTCTTTATATTACTGTAATAAACATTTATTTATATTACTGTAGCTCTTGTGTTTGTATCAGTGTGTTCCTGAAGTTCATACATTAACTTTACATTTCAACCCAGGTTACAACAGGGTGAGTTTCTAGCTCCTTGCCAACTTTGCAGTATTTTGCTATCTAAGTGTTATTTCTTACCTAGAAGAGTGAGTTAGAAGGATGCTTCTGGATGTCTTAGTGGATGTTCCTATTCTTGAACCTGCAAACCAGCCAACGTGAGGGAACGTCACTCGCCGTGGGAAATCGAAAGCAACAGCCTTTGGCAATAAGGGCCCTCCTTGGTGATGGGAAGCCCGGATCGGCAATACGGGCCTCCTTGGCGATGGGGAGCCCGGATCGGCAATAAGGGCCTCCTTGGCGATGGGGAGCCCGGATCGGCAATACGGGCCTCCTTGGCGATGGGAAGCCCGGATCGGCAATACGGGCCTCCTTGGCGATGGGAAGCCTGGATCGGCAATACGGGCCTCCTTGGTGATGGGAAGCCCGGATCGACTGAAACAGGAGGACAATAGGAATGGTAGCTAGGATGGACTGAAACAGGAGGACATTAGGAATGGTAGCTAGGATCGACTGAAACAGGACCACATTAGGAATGGTAGCTAGGATCGACTGAAACAGGACCACATTAGGAATGGTAGCTAGGATCGACTGAAACAGTAGGACATTAGGAATGGTAGCTAGGATCAACTGAAACAGGAGGACATTAGGAATGGTAGCTAGGATCGACTGAAACAGGAGGACAATAGGAATGGTAGCTAGGATCGACTGAAACAGGAGGACAATAGGAATGGTAGCTAGGATCGACTGAAACAGGAGGACAATAGGAATGGTAGCTAGGATCGACTGAAACAGGAGGACAATAGGAATGGTAGCTAGGATCGACTGAAACAGGAGGACATTAGGAATGGTAGCCTTGGATCGACTGAAACAGGAGGACAATAGGAATGGTAGCTAGGATCGACTGAAACAGGAGGACAATAGGAATGGTAGCTAGGATCGACTGAAACAGGAGGACATTAGGAATGGTAGCTAGGATCGACTGAAACAGGACCACATTAGGAATGGTAGCTAGGATCGACTGAAACAGTAGGACAATAGGAATGGTAGCTAGGATCGACTGAAACAGGACAATAGGAATGGTAGCTAGGATCGACTGAAACAGGACCACATTAGGAATGGTAGCTAGGATCGACTGAAACAGGAGGACAATAGGAATGGTAGCTAGGATCGACTGAAACAGGACCACATTAGGAATGGTAGCTAGGATCGACTGAAACAGGAGGACAATAGGAATGGTAGCTAGGATCGACTGAAACAGGACCACATTAGGAATGGTAGCTAGGATCGACTGAAACAGGAGGACAATAGGAATGGTAGCTAGGATCGACTGAAACAGGAGGACAATAGGAATGGTAGCTGGGATCGACTGAAACAGACTGAAACCCTGGCTATCCGTGCATTAAAAAAACAAGAAAATGGTTTGCTTAATACGAGACATTTTACATGATTCATATTTTTTTTACTTTTGATACTTAAGTATATTTAAAACCAAATACTTTTAGACTTACTCAAGTAGTAGACTTGAGTCATTTTCTATTAAGGTACCTTAACTTTTACTCACCACCTGTCTCTGCTATGGATCCCTGGGACGCAATGCGCACTCCGCTCCCCTAGATGGCGCTGTACATGACTTCCCAATGGCAGAAGTCCTAATGTGTTGTCGTTAGCTACACCGCTGTGTGCTTGTCTGCTGTCGAACGGAGAGGAGGAAAAAATATGACAGGGAAACGAAAAACTAAATCTACTCCTCAGGTATTGTCAGACCCATAAAGATTTTTTTTATTTTATTGTCGGAGCAATGATAGGATGGTTTTAGCCAGCGAGTTATGTAGCAAGGGAGAATATTTGTCTTGCGTTACAAAACACGGATGGGCCACTATGGCATCTACATGACTGTCTTAACTAGCCAACAAACTAAACGTGTTTTTATTTTTTTTTGCAGTTAGCTTCGGTTATATTACTGTTTTCCCAAGATAGTGTAGCCAGATCATTATATTAGTATAAACTAGCTAACAACCGTCCATTGACAGTATACCATGAGCTTTTTGCAGAGCGAGCTGCTCAGGGTAACGTTCATTAGCGCACACCGTAAGCAAAACGATTTGTAACGGGAAAACCAGCGTTTCTTTTTTTGTAATCCAATTCAGCAGGACTCAACGTTTTGGAACATTCAGATAGAAATAGGCAATGTAGAACAAACATGCCTCTGACATGTTAGAATAAGTAATCACATCTTCTTCATTCAAGGCATTTTATATCTGCTACTAAACGTGGCCCCTGTAGTTTCTAATGAATACACCCAGTTATCAAACCACACATCTGTTTACACTAGCTAGTGAATTGAATTTCACCAACAGTTCTTCTTTAGGAGTCAGATTCTGCCGAGGGGCAGTTGAAAAAGAAATCCCGGTCGGAGGAGCCGACAGCGAGACCGACTACTGCTGAGGTACCGGCCAGACTGAGGGAGGAGGTGGAGAGACTCTATAAACTGAGGATGCCTGAAGACTTCTACCTCTTCTGGGACTTCTGCTCCCTGCTCAGCCCAGACAACCCCCGGGGTAGGTTACCCACTCACCCAGCCCTGATAACCCCCGGGGTAGGTTACCCACTCACCCAGTCCTGATAACCCCCTGGGTAGGTTACCCACTCACCCAGCCCCCGGGGTAGGTTACCCACTCACCCAGCCCCGACAACCCCCGGGGTAGGTTACCCACTCACCCAGCCCTGATAACCCCCGGGGTAGGTTACCCACTCACCCAGCCCTGACAACCCCCGGGGTAGGTTACCCACTCACTCACCCACCCACAACCCCCGGGGTAGGTTACCCACTCACCCACAACCAGCCCCGACAACCCCCGGGGTAGGTTACCCACTCACCCACAACCAGCCCTGACAACCCCCGGGGTAGGTTACCCACTCACCCACAACCAGACCCGATAACCCCCGGGGTAGGTTACCCACTCACCCAGCCCCAATAACCCCCGGGGTAGGTTACCCACTCACCCAGCCCCCGGGGTAGTTTACCCACTCACCCAGTCCAACAACCCCATGGGTAGGTTACCCACTCACCCAGTCCAACAACCCCCGGGGTAGGTTACCCACTCACCCAGTCCTGACAACCCCTGGGGTAGGTTACCCCCTCACCCAGTCCTGACAACCCCTGGGGTAGGTTACCCCCTCACCCAGTCCTGACAACCCCTGGGGTAGGTTACCCACTCACCCAGTCCAACAACCCCCGGGGTAGGTTACCCACTCACCCAGTCCTGACAACCCCTGGGGTAGGTTACCCCCTCACCCAGTCCTGACAACCCCTGGGGTAGGTTACCCACTCACCCAGTCCAACAACCCCCGGGGTAGGTTACCCACTCACCCAGTCCTGACAACCCCTGGGGTAGGTTACCCCCTCACCCAGTCCTGACAACCCCTGGGGTAGGTTACCCCCTCACCCAGTCCTGACAACCCCTGGGGTAGGTTACCCACTCACCCAGTCCAACAACCCCCGGGGTAGGTTACCCACTCACCCAGTCCTGACAACCCCTGGGGTAGGTTACCCACTCACCCAGCCCTGACAACCCCTGGGGTAGGTTACCCACTCACCCAGCCCTGACAACCCCTGGGGTAGGTTACCCACTCTCTCAGCCCCGATAACCCCCGGGGTAGGTAAACAACCAGCAAGACTCTAGTCAGTCCTGTCTATAACACTAACCCACAACCAGCATGACTCTAGTCAGTCCTGTCTGTACACTCTGTATCATATTAGCATTCAACAGCCTGAAACACGCTATCTTATTAGCATTCAACAGCCTGAAACACATAGAAACACGCTATCTTATTAGCATTCAACAGCCTGAAACACTATCTTATTAGCATTCAACACCCTGAAACACTATCCTATTAGCATTCAACAGTCTGAAACACTATCCTATTAGCATTCAACAGTCTGAAACACTATCCTATTAGCATTCAACAGCCTGAAACACTACCTTATTAGCATTCAACACCCTGAAACACTACCTTATTAGCATTCAACAGCCTGAAACACTATCCTATTAGCATTCAACAGCCTGAAACACTATCCTATTAGCATTCAACAGCCTGAAACACTATCCTATTAGCATTCAACAGCCTGAAACACTATCCTATTAGCATTCAACACCCTGAAACACTATCCTATTAGCATTCAACAGCCTGAAACACTATCCTATTAGCATTCAACAGTCTGAAACACTATCCTATTAGCATTCAACAGCCTGAAACACTATCCTATTAGCATTCAACAGCCTGAAACACGCTATTTTAGGATCGTATTGACCACATATCATTCCCCTCTCTAGACGCGTTGAAGGAAATCCTGGGTTTGAGGTTGGTTGGCCCGTTTGACATTCTGGCGGAGGCCCACCGTAGCTCAGCCAACCCCCAGCCCAACTACCACCTACACTGGAGGCACTTCTACGACCCTCCGGAGTACCAGACCGTACTGCAAGGGAATGGAGACAACCTGCTACACCTGGGTTACTACAGGTAGGGGTTACTACAGGTTACTACAGGTACTGACCATCCTACACCTGGGTTACTACAGGTACTGACCATCCTACACCTGGGTTACTACAGGTTACTACAGGTAGGGGTTACTACGGGTTACTACAGGTAGGGGTTACTACAGGTTACTACAGGTAGGGGTTACTACGGGTTACTACAGGTAGGGGTTACTACAGGTTACTACAGGTACTGACCATCCTACACCTGGGTTACTACAGGTTACTACAGGTAAGGGTTACTACAGGTTACTACAGGTAGGGGTTACTACGGGTTACTACAGGTAGGGGTTACTACGGGTTACTACAGGTAGGGGTTACTACAGGTTACTACAGGTAGGGGTTACTACAGGTTACTACAGGTACTGACCATCCTACACCTGGGTTACTACAGGTTACTACAGGTAGGGGTTACTACAGGTAGTGGTTACTACAGGTACTGACCATCCTACACCTGGGTTACTACAGGTAATGACCGTCCTACACCTGGGTTACTACAGGTAATGACCATCCTACACCTGGGTTACTACAGGTAATGACCATCCTACACCTGGGTTACTACAGGTACTGACCATCCTACACCTGGGTTACTACAGGTAGGGGTTACTACAGGTACTGACCGTCCTACACCTGGGTTACTACAGGTTATTACAGGTAGGGGTTACTACAGGTTACTACAGGTAGGGGTTACTACAGGTACTGACCGTCCTACACCTGGGTTACTACAGGTTATTACAGGTAGGGGTTACTACAGGTTACTACAGGTTACTACAGGTTACTACAGGTAGGGGTTACTACAGGTTACTACAGGAAGGGGTTACTACAGGTTACTACAGGATGGGGTTACTATAGGATGGGGTTACTCCAGGTAGGGGTTACTCCAGGTAGGGGTTACTATAGGATGGGGTTACTCCAGGTAGGGGTTACTCCAGGTAGGGGTTACTCCAGGTTACTCCAGGTAGGGGTTACTACAGGTTACTCCAGGTAGGGGTTACTACAGGTTACTACAGGTAGGGGTTACTCCAGGTAGGGGTTACTCCAGGTTACTCCAGGTAGGGGTTACTACAGGTTACTCCAGGTTACTACAGGAAGGGGTTACTTCAGGAAGGGATTACTTCAGGAAGGGGTTACTCCAGGTAGGGGTTACTCCAGGTTACTCCAGGTAGGGGTTACTACAGGTTACTACAGGAAGGGGTTACTTCAGGAAGGGATTACTTCAGGAAGGGGTTACTACAGGAAGGGGTTACTTCAGGAAGGGATTACTTCAGGAAGGGGTTACTACAGGAAGGGGTTACTACAGGTAGGGGTTCATAAATATCTCTGTTTCCATCCAAAGTTTTCACTTTTCTTATTACGTTTTCATATCCAGAATAAAAAAACAGCCGGAATGTATTGTCATGCTCCCAGAGAGGAACAGCATCCCGTTAGAGAGAGGAACAGCATCCCTTTAGAGAGAGGAACAGCATCCCTTTAGAGAGAGGAACAGCATCCCGTTAGAGAGAGGAACAGCATCCCTTTAGAGAGAGGAACAGCATCCCTTTAGAGAGAGGAACAGCATCCCGTTAGAGAGAGGAACAGCATCCCTTTAGAGAGAGGAACAGCATCCCTTTAGAGAGAGTAACAGCATCCCTTTAGAGAGAGGAACAGCATCCCTTTAGAGAGAGGAACAGCATCCCTTTAGAGAGAGGAACAGCATCCCTTTACAGAGAGGAACAGCATCCCGTTAGAGAGAGGAACAGCATCCCGTTAGAGAGAGGAACAGCATCCCTTTACAGAGAGGAACAGCATCCCTTTACAGAGAGGAACAGCATCCCTTTACAGAGAGGAACAGCATCCCTTTACAGAGAGGAACAGCATCCCTTTACAGAGAGGAACAACATCCCTTTAGAGAGAGGAACAGCATCCCTTTAGAGAGAGGAACAGCATCACCTTACAGAGAGGAAGAGCATCCCTTTAGAGAGAGGAACAGCATCCCTTTACAGAGAGGAACAGCATCCCTTTACAGAGAGGAACAACATCCCTTTAGAGAGAGGAAGAGCATCCCTTTAGAGAGAGGAACAGCATCACCTTACAGAGAGGAAGAGCATCCCTTTAGAGAGGAAGAGCATCCCTTTAGAGAGAGGAACAGCATCCCCTTAGAGAGAGGAACAGCATCCCTTTACAGAGAGGAAGAGCATCCCTTTAGAGAGAGGAACAGCATCCCTTTAGAGAGAGGAACAGCATCCCTTTAGAGAGAGGAACAGCATCCCTTTACAGAGAGGAAGAGCATCCCTTTAGAGAGAGGAAGAGCATCCCTTTACAGAGGAACAGCATCCCTTTACAGAGAGGAACAGCATCCCTTTACAGAGAGGAACAGCATCCCGTTACAGAGGAACAGCATCCCGTTACAGAGGAACAGCATCCCTTTACAGAGAGGAACAGCATCCCTTTACAGAGAGGAACAGCATCCCTTTACAGAGAGGAACAGCATCCCTTTAGAGAGAGGAACAGCATCCCGTTACAGAGAGGAACAGCATCCCTTTACAGAGGAACAGCATCCCGTTAGAGAGAGGAACAGCATCCCATTACAGAGAGGAACAGCATCCCTTTACAGAGGAACAGCATCCCGTTAGAGAGAGGAACAGCATCCCATTACAGAGAGGAACAGCATCCCTTTACAGAGGAACAGCATCCCGTTAGAGAGAGGAACAGCATCCCATTACAGAGAGGAACAGCATCCCTTTACAGAGAGGAACAGCATCCCTTTACAGAGAGGAACAGCATCCCTTTACAGAGAGGAACAGCATCCCTTTAGCGAGAGGAACAGCATCCCTTTAGCGAGAGGAACAGCATCCCTTTAGAGAGAGGAACAGCATCCCGTTAGAGAGAGGAACAGCATCCCGTTAGAGAGAGGAACAGCATCCCGTTAGAGAGAGGAACAGCATCCCTTTGGAGAGTGGAACAGCATCCCTTTAGAGAGAGGAACAGCATCCCGTTAGAGAGAGAGGAACAGCATCCCGTTAGAGAGAGGAACAGCATCCCTTTAGAGAGAGGAACAGCATCCCTTTAGAGAGAGGAACAGCATCCCGTTAGAGAGGAACAGCATCCCTTTAGAGAGAGGAACAGCATCCCGTTAGAGAGAGGAACAGCATCCCTTTACAGAGAGGAACAGCATCCCGTTAGAGAGAGAGGAACAGCATCCCGTTAGAGAGAGGAACAGCATCCCTTTAGAGAGAGGAACAGCATCCCTTTAGAGAGAGGAACAGCATCCCGTTAGAGAGAGGAACAGCATCCCTTTAGAGAGAGGAACAGCATCCCGTTAGAGAGGAACAGCATCCCTTTAGAGAGAGGAACAGCATCCCGTTAGAGAGAGGAACAGCATCCCGTTAGAGAGAGAGGAACAGCATCCCGTTAGAGAGAGAGGAACAGCATCCCGTTAGAGAGAGAGGAACAGCATCCCTTTAGAGAGAGGAACAGCATCCCTTTAGAGAGAGGAACAGCATCCCTTTAGAGAGAGGAACAGCATCCCGTTAGAGAGAGGAACAGCATCCCGTTAGAGAGAGGAACAGCATCCCGTTAGAGAGAGAGGAACAGCATCCCTTTAGAGAGAGGAACAGCATCCCGTTAGAGAGAGGAACAGCATCCCGTTAGAGAGAGGAACAGCATCCCGTTATAGAGAGGAACAGCATCCCGTTAGAGAGAGGAACAGCATCCCGTTAGAGAGAGGAACAGCATCCCGTTAGAGAGAGGAACAGCATCCCGTTAGAGAGAGGAACAGCATCCCGTTAGAGAGAGGAACAGCATCCCGTTAGAGAGAGGAACAGCATCCCTTTAGAGAGAGGAACAGCATCCCTTTAGAGAGAAGGAACAGCATCCCATTAGAGAGAGGAACAGCATCCCGTTAGAGAGAGGAACAGCATCCCTTTAGAGAGAGGAACAGCATCCCGTTAGAGAGAGGAACAGCATCCCTTTAGAGAGAAGGGACAGCATCACCTTACAGAGAGGAACAGCATCCCTTTACAGAGAGGAACAGCATCCCTTTAGAGAGAGGAACAACATCACCTTACAGAGAGGAAGAGCATCCCGTTACAACATGGTCATATAAATCTCCACCTCCTGTTTTTCAGAGATAGTCCGGACTCCCTGCCTGTGTTCCTAGGGGAGAATGAAGCCAAGAAGGGCTGTACCATCACGCAGATGGGGGACAACATGTTTGCTGCTGTCCAGTGAGTGTCCTCCACTAACTAACACACAAGGAACACATGGACCATGGTGTGGTCATGGGATGTGACAGAGATGGTGTGGTCATGGGATGTGGCAGAGATGGTGTGGTCATGGGATGTGACAGAGATGGTGTGGTCATGGGATGTGACAGATGGTGTGGTCATGGGATGTGACAGAGATGGTGTGGTCATGGGATGTGACAGAGATGGTGTGGTCATGGGATGTGACAGAGATGGTGTGGTCATGGGATGTGACAGAGATGGTGTGGTCATGGGATGTGACAGAGATGGTGTGGTCATGGGATGTGACAGAGATGGTGTGGTCATGGGATGGGACAGAGATGGTGTGGTCATGGGATGGGACAGAGATGGTGTGGTCATGGGATGGGACAGAGATGGTGTGGTCATGGGATGTGGCAGAGATGGTGTGGTCATGGGATGTGACAGAGATGGTGTGGTCATGGGATGTGGCAGAGATGACTCACATTGCTTATCAAGACTTATTCTCTTTTTCTCTCTCTCTCTCCCTTTTCTCTCTCCCTTTTTACCTCTCTCCTCCCTCATTTTCCCCCCCGCTCTCTCCTCCCTCACCCCCCCTGCTCTCTTCTCCCTCACCCCCCCCCTGCTCTCTCTCCTCCCTCACTCCCCCTGCTCTCTCCTCCCTCATCCACCCTGCTCTCTCCTCCCTCACCGCCCCTGCTCTCTCCTCCCTCACCATCCCCCTCGCTCTCACCCACCCTACTCTCTCCTCCCTCACCCCCCTTCGCTCTCTCCTCCCTCACTGTCCCGTCTCTCTCCTATCTCTGCCCAAACTCTCCCTCCTTCTCCATCTCTCCCTCCTCTTCTCTCTCCTTCAGTCTATTTCTGGGGAGGAAGAGGAAGGAGAGGGGCGGGTGTAAGGAAGGGGGCAAGGCTCTGGATAACCTGGAGGAGGAGTTAAGAGAGAGGGTGGAGTCTCTGGGCTTTTCCCTGGAGCAGAAGACCAAAGGCATGAAGCAGAGAGACAAGAAGGTAACACCCCGTACTGAGACGGTAACACCCCGTACTGAGACGGTAACACCCCGTACTGAGACGGTAACACCCCGTACTGAGACGGTAACACCCCGTACTGAGACGGTAACACCCCGTACTGAGATGGTAACACCCCGTACCGAGACGGTACTAGAAGGTAACACCCCGTACTGAGACGGTAACACCCCGTACTGAGACGGTAACACCCCGTACCGAGACGGTACTAGAAGGTAACACCCCGTACTGAGACGGTAACACCCCGTACTGAGACGGTAACACCCCGTACCGAGACGGTACTAGAAGGTAACACCCCGTACTGAGACGGTAACACCCCGTACTGAGACGGTAACACCCCGTACTGAGACGGTAACACCCCGTACTGAGACGGTAACACCCCGTACTGAGACGGTAACACCCCGTACTGAGACGGTACTAGAAGGTAACACCCCGTACTGAGACGGTAACACCCCGTACTGAGACGGTAACACCCCGTACTGAGACGGTACTAGACGGTAACACCCCGTACTGAGACGGTACTAGACGGTACCACACCGTACTGAGACGGTACTAGACAGTAACACCACTTACTGAGACGGTACTAGAAGGTAACACACCGTACTGAGACGGTACTAGATGGTAACACCCCGTACTGAGACGGTAACACACCGTACTGAGACGGTACTAGAAGGTAACACCCTGTACTGAGACGGTAAAACACTGTACTGAGACGGTACTAGAAGGTAACACCCCGTACTGAGACGGTACTAGAAGGTAACACACCATACTGAGACGGTAACACCCCGTACTGAGACGGTAACACCCCGTACTGAAACGGTACTAGAAGGTAACACACCGTACTGAGACGGTACTAGAAGGTAACACCCCGTACTGCTGGTACTAGAAGGTAACACCCCGTACTGAGACGGTACTAGAAGGTAACACCCCGTACTGAGACGGTAACACCCCGTACTGAGACGGTACTAGAAGGTAACACCCCGTACTGAGACGGTAACACACCGTACTGAGACGGTACTAGAAGGTAACACCCCGTACTGAGACGGTAACACCCCGTACTGAGACGGTACTAGAAGGTAACACCCTGTACTGAGACGGTAACACACCGTACTGAGACGGTACTAGACGGTAACACCCCGTACTGAGACGGTACTAGAAGGTAACACCCCTTACTGAGACGGTACTAGAAGGTAACACCCCGTACTGAGACGGTACTAGACGGTAACACCGCGTACTGAGACGGTACTAGATGGTAACACCCCGTACTGAGACGGTACTAGACGGTAACACCCCGTACTGAGACGGTACTAGACGGTAACACCCCGTACTGAGACGGTAACACCCCGTACTGAGACGGTACTAGAAGGTAACACACCGTACTGAGACGGTACTAGACGGTAACACCCCGTACTGAGACGGTACTAGAAGGTAACACACCGTACTGAGACGGTAACACATCGTACTGAGACGGTACTAGACGGTAACACCCCGTACTGAGACGGTACTAGATGGTAACACCCCGTACTGAGACGGTACTAGATGGTAACACCCCGTACTGAGACGGTACTAGACGGTAACACACCGTACTGAGACGGTAACACCCCGTACTGAGACGGTACTAGAAGGTAACACCCCGTACTGAGACGGTACTAGACGGTAACACCCCGTACTGAGACGGTACTAGACGGTAACACCCCGTACTGAGACGGTACTAGATGGTAACACCCCGTACTGAGACGGTACTGAGACGGTACTAGACGGTAACACCCCGTACTGAGACGGTAACACCCCGTACTGAGACGGTACTGAGACGGTAACACCCCCGTACTGAGACGGTACTAGAAGGTGACAGTCTAACCGCCCCCTGTCCATGTCCAGGTTGTCACCAAGACGTTCCATGGAGCCGGCCTGGTGGTTCCTGTTGATCAGAATGATGTTGGTTACCGGGAGCTGCCGGAGACAGACGGTAAGACTCTGCAACACTCTAGAACACTCTAGAACACTCTAGAACAGTGGCAACTAGGTTTGGTCTCGGGCCAATGTCTTTGGTAGCGCAGTGGGCCAGAACATAATTAGTTTATAATATAAACCCAATGCAAAGGCCTACACTACAAGTAGAACACTGTAGAACCACTCGAATACTCCAGAACACTCCATACCACTGTAGAACACTCTAGAACCACTCAGATACTCCATACCACTGTAGAACACTCTAGAACCACTCAGATACTCCATACCACTGTAGAATACTCTAGAACCACTCAGATACTCCATACCACTGTAGAATACTCTAGAACCACTCGAATACTCCAGAACACTCCATACCACTGTAGAACACTCTAGAACCACTCAGATACTCCATACCACTGTAGAACACTCTAGAACCACTCAGATACTCCATACCACTGTAGAATACTCTAGAACCACTCAGATACTCCATACCACTGTAGAATACTCTAGAACCACTCGAATACTCCAGAACACTCCATACCACTGTAGAACACTCTAGAACCACTCAGATACTCCATACCACTGTAGAACACTCTAGAACCACTCAGATACTCCATACCACTGTAGAACACTCTAGAACCACTCAGATACCCCATACCACTGTAGAATACACTAGAACCACTCAGATACTCCATACCACTGTAGAATACTCTAGAACCACTAAAATACTCCAGACCACTGTAGAATACTCTAGAACCACTAGAATACTCCAGAACACTGTAGAATACTCTAGAACCACTAGAATACTCCAGAACACTGTAGAATACTCTAGAACCACTAGAATACTCCAGAACACTGTAGAATACTCCAGACCACTGTAGAATACTCTAGAACCACTCAAATGCTTCATACCACTGTAGAATACTCTAGAACCACTAAAATACTCCAGACCACTCCATACCACTTTAGAATACTCTAGAACCACTCGAATGCTCCATACCACTGTAGAATACTCTAGAACCACTCAGATACTCCATACCACTGTAGAATACTCTAGAACCACTCAGATACTCCATACCACTGTAGAATACTCTAGAACACTGTAGAATACTCTAGAACCACTAGAATACTCCAGAACACTGTAGAATACTCTAGAACCACTAGAATACTCCAGAACACTGTAGAATACTCTAGAACCACTAGAATACTCCAGAACACTGTAGAATACTCCAGAACAGGTTTCAGAAACACTTTCCAAATAGATGTTATTCACACTATGTAATGTCCCCCCCCCCAACCTCTCCTCTCCCCCCGATTTACTATATCTTGTGTGTGTGTGTGTGTGTGTGTGTGTGTGTGTGTGTGTGTGTGTGTGTGTGTGTGTGTGTGTGTGTGTGTGTGTGTGTGTGTGTGTGTGTGTGTGTGTAGCGAGTATGAAGAGGCTGTGTAAGGCTATAGCGGAGGCCAGGGGTGATGAAGACAGGATAAAGGCTTTCGGCCCGCTGCAGGAGATGATCACCTTCGTCCAGTTCGCTAACGACGAGTGTGACTACGGCATGGGGCTGGAGCTGGGCATAGACCTCTTCTGTTACGGTTCACAGGTACACACACACACACACACACACACACACACCTCAACACACGGGGCTGGAGCTGGGCATAGACCTCTTCTGTTACGGTTCACAGGTACACACACACACACACACACACACCTCAACACACGGGGCTGGAGCTGGGCATAGACCTCTTCTGTTACGGTTCACAGGTACACACACACACACACACACACACCTCAACACACGGGGCTGGAGCTGGGCATAGACCTCTTCTGTTACGGTTCACAGGTACACACACACACACACACACACACCTCAACACACGGGGCTGGAGCTGGGCATAGACCTCTTCTGTTACGGTTCACAGGTACACACACACACACACACACACACCTCAACACACGGGGCTGGAGCTGGGCATAGACCTCTTCTGTTACGGTTCACAGGTACACACACACACACACACACACACACCTCAACACACGGGGCTGGAGCTGGGCATAGACCTCTTCTGTTACGGTTCACAGGTACACACACACACACACACACACATACACACACACACTATACACACACCTCACCAACAGACATTAACACTATGGTGTAGATCTCAGTGTAGAACTACCAACAGACATTAACACTATGGTGTAGATCTCAGTGTAGAACTACCAACACTATGGTGTAGATCTCAGTGTAGAGCCACCAACAGACATTAACACTATGGTGTAGATCTCAGTGTAGAACCACCAACAGACATTAACACTATGGTGTAGATCTCAGTGTAGAACCACCAACAGACATTAACACTATGGTGTAGATCTCAGTGTAGAACTACCAACACTATGGTGTAGATCTCAGTGTAGAGCCACCAACACTATGGTGTAGATCTCAGTGTAGAACTACCAACACTATGGTGTAGATCTCAGTGTAGAACCACCAACAGACATTAACACTATGGTGTAGATCTCAGTGTAGAACCACCAACAGACATTACCACTATGGTGTAGATCTCAGTGTAGAACCACCAACAGACATTACCACTATGGTGTAGATCTCAGTGTAGAACTACCAACACTATGGTGTAGATCTCAGTGTAGAGCCACCAACAGACATTACCACTATGGTGTAGATCTCAGTGTAGAACCACCAACAGACATTACCACTATGGTGTAGATCTCAGTGTAGAACCACCAACAGACATTACCACTATGGTGTAGATCTCAGTGTAGAACCACCAACAGACATTACCACTATGGTGTAGATCTCAGTGTAGAACCACCAACAGACATTACCACTATGGTGTAGATCTCAGTGTAGAACTACCAACACTATGGTGTAGATCTCAGTGTAGAGCCACCAACAGACATTACCACTATGGTGTAGATCTCAGTGTAGAACCACCAACAGACATTACCACTATGGTGTAGATCTCAGTGTAGAACCACCAACAGACATTAACACTATGGTGTAGATCTCAGTGTAGAACTACCAACACTATGGTGTAGATCTCAGTGTAGAGCCACCAACACTATGGTGTAGATCTCAGTGTAGAGCCACCAACAGACATTAACACTATGGTGTAGATCTCAGTGTAGAACTACCAACAGACATTAACAGACATCTTCCATTGTGTGTCTCTCTGATTCAGTTTCCTGTCTTCCATTGTGTGTCTCTCTGATTCAGTTTCCTGTCTTCCATTGTGTGTCTGTCTGATCTCAGTGTAGAGCCACCAACAGACATTAACACTATGGTGTAGATCTCAGTGTAGAACCACCAACAGACATTAACACTATGGTGTAGATCTCAGTGTAGAACCACCAACAGACATTAACACTATGGTGTAGATCTCAGTGTAGAACCACCAACAGACATTAACACTATGGTGTAGATCTCAGTGTAGAACCACCAACAGACATTAACACTATGGTGTAGATCTCAGTGTAGAACCACCAACAGACATTACCACTATGGTGTAGATCTCAGTGTAGAACCACCAACAGACATTAACACTATGGTGTAGATCTCAGTGTAGAACCACCAACAGACATTACCACTATGGTGTAGATCTCAGTGTAGAACCACCAACACTATGGTGTAGATCTCAGTGTAGAGCCACCAACAGACATTACCACTATGGTGTAGATCTCAGTGTAGAACCACCAACAGACATTAACAGACATCTTCCATTGTGGGTTAGGGTTAGGGTTTCCTGTCTTCCATTGTGTGTCTCTCTGACTCTGTTTCCTGTCTTCCATTGTGTCTCTCTGATTCAGTTTCCTGTCTTCCATTGTGTCTGTCTGTTTCTGTTTCCTGTCTTCCATTGTGTCTGTCTGGCTGGCTCTGTTTCCTGTCTTCCATTGTGTGTCTGTCTGACTCTGTTTCCTGTCTTCCATTGTGTGTCTGACTCAGTTTCCTGTCTTCCATTGTGTGTCTGTCTGACTCTCTGTTTCCTGTCTTCCATTGTGTGTCTGAATCTGTTTCCTGTCTTCCATTGTGTGTCTGTCTGACTCTGTTTTCTGTCTTCCATTGTGTGCCTGTCTGACTCTCTGTTTCCTGTCTTCCATTATGTGTCTCTCTGATTCAGTTTCCTGTCTTCCATTGTGTGTCTGTCTGATCTCAGTTTCCTGTCTTCCATTGTGTGTCTGTCTGATCTCAGTGTAGAGCCACCAACAGACATTAACACTATGGTGTAGATCTCAGTGTAGAACCACCAACAGACATTAACACTATGGTGTAGATCTCAGTGTAGAACCACCAACAGACATTAACACTATGGTGTAGATCTCAGTGTAGAACCACCAACAGACATTACCACTATGGTGTAGATCTCAGTGTAGAACCACCAACAGACATTAACACTATGGTGTAGATCTCAGTGTAGAACCACCAACAGACATTACCACTATGGTGTAGATCTCAGTGTAGAACCACCAACACTATGGTGTAGATCTCAGTGTAGAGCCACCAACAGACATTACCACTATGGTGTAGATCTCAGTGTAGAACCACCAACAGACATTAACAGACATCTTCCATTGTGGGTTAGGGTTAGGGTTTCCTGTCTTCCATTGTGTGTCTCTCTGACTCTGTTTCCTGTCTTCCATTGTGTCTCTCTGATTCAGTTTCCTGTCTTCCATTGTGTCTGTCTGTTTCTGTTTCCTGTCTTCCATTGTGTCTGTCTGGCTGGCTCTGTTTCCTGTCTTCCATTGTGTGTCTGTCTGACTCTGTTTCCTGTCTTCCATTGTGTGTCTGACTCAGTTTCCTGTCTTCCATTGTGTGTCTGTCTGACTCTCTGTTTCCTGTCTTCCATTGTGTGTCTGAATCTGTTTCCTGTCTTCCATTGTGTGTCTGTCTGACTCTGTTTTCTGTCTTCCATTGTGTGCCTGTCTGACTCTCTGTTTCCTGTCTTCCATTATGTGTCTCTCTGATTCAGTTTCCTGTCTTCCATTGTGTGTCTGTCTGATCTCAGTTTCCTGTCTTCCATTGTGTGTCTGTCTGATCTCAGTTTCCAGCCTTCCATTGTGTGTCTGTCTGACTCTCTGTTTCCTGTCTTCCATTGTGTGTCTGTCTGACTCTCAGTTTCCTATGTCCCCCAGTACTTCTATAAGGTGATCAGACAACTGCTGCCCATGGCCTACAGCCTGCTGAAGAGGGGCCTGTTTGGAGAGATCCTGGAGGCTCACCTCTCCAGCCGCTCCCACGACAACCTGGACCAACTCAGCTCAGCCTGAGGAATACCACGGGAGAGGAGGAAGAGAGAGAAGAAGAGGGATGGATTGTTGTCAGCTCTGACCACTGTGTGTTTTTATGAGTCTTGTTGTGGTGCTGCTGTTGAATGGTACCAGGGGCGTCTCTCTGTGTGAATATGTGGAATAAAGGATTATATTTCTAAGAGATTGTCTGTTACCACGTCCTGCTGTCTGTCTGTTACTAGGTACTGACTGTCTGTCCAGTACTACGTCCTGACTGTCTGTCTGTTACTAGGTACTGGCTGTCTGTCTGTTACTAGGTCCTGACTGTCTGTCTGTTACTAGGTCCTGACTGTCTGTCTGTTACTAGGTACTGACTGTCTGTCTGTTACTACGTCCTGCTGTCTGTCTGTTACTAGGTACTGACTGTCTGTCCAGTACTACGTCCTGACTGTCTGTCTGTTACTAGGTACTGGCTGTCTGTCTGTTACTAGGTCCTGACTGTCTGTCTGTTACTAGGTACTGACTGTCTGTCTGTTACTACGTCCTGCTGTCTGTCTGTTACTAGGTACTGACTGTCTGTCTGTTAACACGTCCTGCTGTCTGTCTGTTACTAGGTACTGACTGTCTGTCTGTTACTACGTCCTGACTGTCTGTCTGTTACTAGGTACTGACTGTCTGTCTGTTACTACGTCCTGCTGTCTGTCTGTTACTAGGTCCTGTCTGTCTGTTACTACGTCCTGCTGTCTGTCTGTTACTAGGTACTGACTGTCTGTCTGTTACTAGGTCCTGACTGTCTGTCTGTTACTAGGTCCTGTCTGTCTGTTACTACGTCCTGCTGTCTGTCTGTCTGTTACCACGTCCTGCTGTCTGTCTGTTACTAGGTCCTGACTGTCTGTTACTAGGTACTGTCTGTCTGTCTGTTACTAGGTCCTGACTGTCTGTCTGTTACTAGGTCCTGACTGTCTGTCTGTTACTAGGTCCTGTCTGTCTGTTACCACATCCTGCTGTCTGTCTGTTACTAGGTACTGACTGTCTGTCTGTTACTACGTCCTGCTGTCTGTCTGTTACTAGGTCCTGACTGTCTGTCTGTGTTACTACGTCCTGCTGTCTGTCTGTTACTAGGTACTGACTGTCTGTCTGTTACTAGGTCCTGACTGTCTGTCTGTTACTAGGTCCTGTCTGTCTGTTACTACGTCCTGCTGTCTGTCTGTTACTAGGTCCTGTCTGTCTGTTACCACGTCCTGCTGTCTGTCTGTTACTAGGTACTGACTGTCTGTCTGTTACTACGTCCTGCTGTCTGTCTGTTACTAGGTACTGTCTGTTACTAGGTCCTGTCTGTCTGTTACTAGGTACTGACTGTCTGTCTGTTACTAGGTCCTGACTGTCTGTCTGTGACTAGGTCCTGACTGTCTGTCTGTTATTAGGTCCTGTCTGTCTGTTACCACGTCCTGCTGTCTGTCTGTTACTAGGTCCTGACTGTCTGTCTGTTACTAGGTCCTGCTGTCTGTTACTAGGTACTGACTGTCTGTTACTACGTCCTGCTGTCTGTCTGTTACTACGTCCTGTCTGTCTGTTACCACGTCCTGCTGTCTGTCTGTTACTAGGTACTGACTGTCTGTCTGTTACCACGTCCTGCTGTCTGTCTGTTACTAGGTACTGACTGTCTGTCTGTTACTACGTCCTGCTGTCTGTTTGTTACTAGGTACTGACTGTCTGTCTGTTACTACGTCCTGCTGTCTGTCTGTTACTAGGTACTGACTGTCTGTTACTACGTCCTGCTGTCTGTTACTAGGTACTGTCTGTCTGTCTGTTACTACGTCCTGCTGTCTGTCTGTTACTAGGTACTGACTGACTGTCTGTCTGTTACTACGTCCTGCTGTCTGTCTGTTACTAGGTACTGTCTGTCTGTTACTACGTCCTGCTGTCTGTCTGTTACTAGGTACTGACTGTCTGTTAACTACGTCCTGCTGTCTGTTACTACGTCCTGTCTGTCTGTTACTACGTCCTGTCTGTGTTACCACGTCCTGCTGTCTGTCTGTTACTAGGTACTGACTGTCTGTCTGTTACTACGTCCTGCTGTCTGTCTGTTACTAGGTACTGACTGTCTGTCTGTTACTACGTCCTGCTGTCTGTCTGTTACTAGGTACTGACTGTCTGTCTGTTACTACGTCCTGCTGTCTGTCTGTTACTAGGTCCTGTCTGTCTGTAATTAGGTCCTGTCTGACTTTATTAGGTCCTGTTGTCTGTTTGTCTGTTATTAAGGGTGCATCTCAATAGACTGACTTGGTCTCCTAGGGGTGCATCTCAATAGACTAGCTTGGTCTCCTAGGGGTGCATCTCAATAGACTAGCTTGGTCTCCTAGGGGTGCATCTCAATAGACTAGCTTGGTCTCCTAGGGGTGCATCTCAATAAACTAACTTGGTCTCCTAGGGGTGCATCTCAATAGACTAACTTGGTCTCCTAGGGGTGCATCTCAATAGACTAACTTGGTCTCCTAGGGGTGCATCTCAATAGACTAACTTGGTCTCCTAGGGGTGCATCTCAATAGACTAGCTTGGTCTCCTAGGGGTGCATCTCAATAGACTAGCTTGGTCTCCTAGGGGTGCATCTCAATAGACTAACTTGGTCTCCTAGGGGTGCATCTCAATAGACTAACTTGGTCTCCTAGTGGTGCATCTCAATAGACTAGCTTGGTCTCCTATGGGTGCATCTCAATATACTAGCTTGGTCTCCTATGGGTGCATCTCACTAGTCTAGCTTGGTCTCCTAGGGGTAGGTACATCTCAATAGTCTGGTCTCCTAGGGGTGCATCTCAATAGACTAGCTTGGTCTCCTAGGTGGACATCTCAATAGACTAGCTTGGTCTCCTAGGTGGACATCTCATTAGTCCTTGTGTCTTGTCATGAATCTGAGGGTTTAGTTGTCGATATCATAAATGGGAAGAATCTCAATTGCATTTCCTTGGCTCCTTGCTTCCTCAAAACCCATTGGATGAGGAGGTCATCCCCTTTTCTGGAGAGCTTCCTTCCTGTTGGCCTAACCTTGTTCCTGGAGAGAGACCCTCCTGTTGGCCCAACCCTGTTCCTGGACAGAGACCCTCCTGTTGGTCCAACCTTGTTCCTGGAGAGAGACCCTCCTGTTGGCCCAACCCTGTTCCTGGAGAGAGACCCTCCTGTTGGTCCCTAGAGGCCGGTAGCCTTCCAGGAACAATGTTCTAGTGCTGGTGTAGTAGATGTAGGTAATTATATCTATGAGCTCGATTAAATCACATCCGCTTTAGAAAACATCTGCATTATACTTGAGGCGGACATTGCCATTGGCTGCATGTGTCGAATTAAGAGAGATCCCATGCAGCCTTGTTCCTCCCCAATGTCCAATCTCTAGACAACAAGGTGGAAGAATTTAGGGCACGAGTTGCCTTCCAGAGAGACATCAGAGATGGTAACATTCTCTGTTTCATGGAAATATGGCTCACTCGGGATACGTTATCAGAGTCGGTACAGCCACCCGGTTTCGTCACGCATCGCGCCGACAGAAACAAACATGCCTTATGATTAACGACTCATGGTGTAATCACAACAACATACAGGAACTCAAGTCCTTTTGTTCACCTGACCTAGAATTCCTTACAATCAAATGCCGACCTCATTATCTTCCAAGAGAATTCTCTTCGATTATAGTCACAGCCGTGTATATCCCTCGTCGGCCCTGAAAGAACTTCACTGGACTCTATGTAAACTTGGAAACCACACATCCCGAGGCTGCATTTATTGTAGTTGGGGATTTTAACAAAGCTAATCTGATAACAAGGCTTCCTAAATTCTATCAGCATAGCGAATGCGCGACACAAGCTGGTAACATTCTGGATCTTTGCTACTCTAACTACCGCGACGCATACAAAGCCCTCCCCCTCCCTGCCTTCAGCAAATCTGACCACGACTCAATTTTGTTGCTCCCAACCTATAGACAGAAACTTAAAAGGAAACTGCCTGTTCAACGCCAATCTGATTCCCCGCTTCAAGATTGCTTTGATCACGTGGATTGGGATTATTCCGGGTAGCCTCAGACAATAACATTGACGTATACACTGACTCGGTGAGTGAATTTATTAGCAAGTGCATCGGAGATGTTGTACCCACCGTGACTATTAAAACCTTTCCCTAACAAGAAACCGCGGATTGATGGCAGCAAAACTGAAAGCGCCAACCACTGCTTTTTAATCATGGCAAGGCGACTGGAAACATGGCCGAATACAAACAGTGTAGCTATTCCCTCCGCAAGGCAATCAAACAAACAAAGCGTCAGTATAGAGTTAAAGTAGAGTCGCAATTCAACCGCTCAAACACGAGACGTATGTGGCAGGGTCTACAGTCAATCACAGACGATAAAAAGAAAACCAGCCCCGTCGTGGACATCAAAGTCTTGCTCCCAGACGAATTAAACAACTTCTTTGATCGCTTTGAGGACAATAGTGCCACTGACACGGCCCGCTACCAAAGCCTGTGGGCTCTCCTTCTCCGTGGCCAATGTGAGTAAAACATTTAAACGTGTCAACCCTCGCAAGGCTGCCGCCCCAGACGGCATCTCTAGTCGCGTCCTCAGAGCATGCGCAGACCAGCTGGCTGGTGTGTTTACGGACATATTCAATCAATTCCTATCCCAGTCTGCTGTTCCCACATGCGTCAAGATGTCCACCATTGTTCCTGTACCCAAGAAAGCAAAGGTAACTGAGCTAAATGACTACTGCCCCGTAGCACTCACTTCTGTCATCATGAAGTGCTTTGAGAGACTAGTCAAGGATCATATCACCTCCAACTTACCTGACACCCTAGACCCACTCCAATTTGCTTACCGCCCAAATAGGTCCACAGACGATGCAATCTCAACCACACTGCACACTGCCCTAACCCATCTGGACAAGAGGAATACCTATGTGAGAATGCTGTTCATTGACTACAGTTCGGCATTCAACACCATAGTACCCTCCAAGCTCGTCATCAAGCTCGAGACCCTGGGTCTCGACCCCGCCCTGTGCAACTGGGTCCTGGACTTTCTGACGGGCCGCCTCCAGGTGGGGCATCTCCACTCCGCTGATCCTCAACACTGGGGCCCCACAAAGGTGCGTTCTCAGCCCTCTCCTGTACTCCCTGTTCCATGACTGCGTGGCTATGCACGCCTCCAACTCAAACATCAAGTTTGCGGACGACACTACAGTGGTAGGCTTGATTACCAACAACGACGAGATGGCCTACAGGGAGGAGGTGAGGACCCTCGGAGTGTGGTGTCAGGAAAACAACCTCTCACTCAACGTCAACAAAACAAAGGAGACGATTGTGGACTTCAGGAAACAGCAGAGGGAGCACCCCCCCATCCACATCGACGGGACAGTAGTGGAGAGGGTGGAAAGTTTTAAGTTCCTCGGCATACACATTACGGACAAACTGAAATGGTCCACCCACACAGACAGCGTGGTGAAGAAGGCACATCATTTGATTTGACTTTAAACAGGAACCAATTAGCCGGCATTTATGTGTACAAAGTTGATACATACAAACAAATGTAATATTTGAGGCTCTCTCTCGCTAATTGATTGTACAATGTGTACTCATAATATTATATTAGCATCCTGATTTTGATATATGGGAGTTTAGATACATGTTTATTGACGACTGCCATGTTGATCTGATTCTTGCTCTTAGAAAACCACGTTATAGTGTCCTACTTTCGGCTGTTGCAGACGCACCGAGAGGATCGAAACCGCAGTGCATCATGGGTCAATTGTTACTGACTTTCTGATCTAGAAAATAATAAAGAGTGGTTATTTATGATGATTCGTAGAACAGTCAGTCGGCTTGACGCTCTCCAACACGGCCCCTCGACTTTCATCTACAGTCGGTGTGTTTCTTAAAATGGAGGATGACAACCGTTTTTTTGGGGGGGGAGATATTTGACCAAAAGCTTTTTTCTCTATTGGTTTGTGTTCGACTCCTGCGTCCTCTCTGACCTTCTTTTGGAAAAAGGTCAAAGGTAATCAAGGAGAGGCGGCTAGGAGAATGTGGATGAAAATGTGCTTGTATGAAATGAGAAGCTCTTTCTTTTGGAGCTGGTCAAAACAAATGAAGTTAGTTTACATTTTTCTAGATAAAGGAGAAGTAGCATATTGATTCAAAGGGGATGTGGCAGATATCAAAAGTCTTCTGTGGAAGGATACACGTGTGATTCCTCATCAAAAGGAGGCTATCGAGGAGGGGAGGACTGTCTTCTGTGGAAGGATACACGTGTGATTCCTCGCTAAAAGGACGCTATCGAGGAGGGGAGGACTGTCTTCTGTGGAAGGATACACATGTGATTCCTCTCCAAATGGAGTCTATGGAGGATGGGAGGACTGTTTTCTGTGGAAGGATACATGTGTGATTCCTCGCCAAATGGAGTCTATGGAGGATGGGAGGACTGTTTTCTGTGGAAGGATACATGTGTGATTCCTCGCCAAAAGGACGCTATCGAAGAGGGGAGGACTGTCTTCTGTGGAAGGATACACATGTGATTCCTCGCTAAAAGGACGCTATCGAGGAGGGGAGGACTGTCTTCTGTGGAAGGATACACATGTGATTCCTCTCCAAATGGAGTCTATGGAGGATGGGAGGACTGTTTTCTGTGGAAGGATACATGTGTGATTCCTTGCCAAAAGGACGCTATTGAGGATGCTTGCCTACTAATGAGTTGACACACTCCTCTAACGATGTATGGGTTTCCGGATCAAGGAGGAGATGGGACTGAGCTCCGGACTTTTACTCCTGTGGAAAAATATGTCGTATTTTTTTTCTTACCAAACATCCATTAACTTATTGATCTGGTTACATGTTGATTTAAAACGTGTTTTTTCTTACCAAACATCCATTAACTTATTGATCTGGTTACATGTTGATTTAAAACATGTTTTTTCTTACCAAACATCCATTAACTTATTGATCTGGTTACATGTTGATTTAAAACGTGTTTTTTCTTACCAAACATCCATTAACTTATTGATCTGGTTACATGTTGATTTAAAACGTGTTTTTCTTACCAAACATCCATTAACTTATTGATCTGGTTACATGTTGATTTAAAACGTGTTTTTTCTTTGTCTGCGTAGTCTAAGGGTGAGTCTCAATAGTCTAGTGTAGTCTAGGGGTGAGTCTCATTAGTCTCTAGTGTAGTCTAGGGGTGAGTCCCAATAGTCCTTAGTGTAGTCTAGGGGTGAGTCCCAATAGTCTAGTGTAGTCTAGGGGGGAGTCTCAATAGTCTAGTGTAGTCTAGGCGTGAGTCCCAATAGTCTAGTGTAGTCTAGGGGTGAGTCTCAATAGTCCCTAGTTTAGTCTAGGGCGGAGTCTCTATAGTGTAGTCTAGGGGTGAGTCTCTATAGTGTAGTCTAGGGGTGAGTCTCTATACTGTAGTCTAGGGGTGAGTCTCTATAGTCTAGTGTAGTCTAGGGGTGAGTCCCAATAGTCTAATGAAGTCTAGGGGTGAGTCCCAATAGTCTAGTGAAGCCTAGGGGTGAGTCTCTATAGTCTAGTGTAGTCTAGGGGTGAGTCTCCATAGTGTAGTCAAGGGGTGAGTCTCTATAGTGTAGACTTGGGGATAAGACCTAGGGGTGAGTGTCAATAGTATCTAGTGTAGTCTAGGGGTGAGTCTCAATAGTCTCTAGTGTAGTTTCAGGGTGTCTCAATAGTCTCTAGTGTAGTCTAGGGGTCAGTCCCAATAGTCTCTAGTGTAGTCTAGGGGTGAGTCACAGTCATCTCTAGTGTAGTCTAGGGGTGAGTCTCAGTCGTCTCTAGTGTAGTCTCGGGGTGAGTCTCAGTAGTCTCTAGTGTAGTCTAGGGCTGAGTCTCAATAGTCTAGGGTGTAGTCTAGGGGTGAGTCTCAGTCGTCTAGTGTAGTCTCGGGGTGAGTCTCAGTAGTCTCTAGTGTAGTCCTAGGGCTGAGTCTCAATAGTCTAGGGTGTAGTCTAGGGGTGAGTCTCAGTCGTCTCTAGTGTAGTCTAGGGTTGAGTCTCAATAGTCTAGGGTGTAGTCTAGGGGTGAGTCTCTATAGTGTAGTCTCGGGGTGAGTGTCAATAGTCTCTAGTGTAGTCTAGGGGTAGGTCTCAATAGTTTCTAGTGTTGTCTAGGGGTGTTTCTCAATAGTCTAGTATAGTCTAGGGGTGAGTCTCCATAGTGTAGTCTAGGGGTGAGTCTCTATAGTGTAGTCTAGGGGTGAGTCTCTATACTGTAGTCTAGGGGTGAGTCTCTATAGTCTAGTGTAGTCTAGGGGTGAGTCTCTATAGTCTAGTGTAGTCTAGGGGTGAGTCCCAATAGTCTAGTGAAGCCTAGGGGTGAGTCTCTATAGTCTAGTGTAGTCTAGGGGTGAGTCTCTATAGTCTAGTGAAGTCTAGGGGTGAGTGCCTATAGTCTAGTGAAGTCTAGGGGTGAGTCCCAATAGTCTAGTGAAGTCTAGGGGTGAGTCCCAATAGTCTAGTGTAGTCTAGGGGTGAGTCCCAATAGTCTGGTGTAGTCTAGGGGTGAGTCTCTATACTGTGGTCTAGGGGTGAGTCTCTATAGTCTAGTGTAGTCTAGGGGTGAGTCCCAATAGTCTAGTGAAGTCTAGGGGTGAGTCCCAATAGTCTAGGGTTGAGTCCCAATAGTCCAGTTTAGTCTAGGGGTGAGTCCCAATAGTCTAGTATAGTCTAGGGTTGAGTCTCAATAGTCTAGTGAAGTCTAGGGTTGAGTCCCAATAGTCTAGTGTAGTCTAGGGTTGAGTCCCAATAGTCTAGTGTAGTCTAAGGGTGAGTCCCAATAGTCTCTAGTGTAGTCTAGGGGTGAGTCCCAATAGTTTCTAGTGCAGTCTAGAGGTGAGTCCCAATAGTTTCTAGTGTAGTCTAGGGGTGAGTCTCAGTAGTCTCTAGTGTAGTCTAGGGGTGAGTGTCATTCGTCTCTAGTGTAGTCTAGGGGTGAGTCTCAGTAGTCTCTAGTGTAGTCCAGGGGTTGAGTCTCAATAGTTTCTAGTGTAGTCTAGGGGTGAGTCTCATTAGTCTCTAGTGTAGTCTAGGGGTGAGTCTCAGTAGTCTCTAGTGTAGTCTAGGGGTTGAGTCTCAATAGTTTCTAGTATAGTCTAGGGGTGCGTCCCAATGGTCTAGTGTAGTATAGGAATGAATCTCAATAGTCTGGTGTAGTCTGGAGGTCAACATTTTGTAAAGAAAGTAACATGCTGAGTCTGGAGGTAAATATTGTTGTTTAATAGACAAACACCTGTCAGGAACTGACATTAGTCTCGGGGGGGGGGGGGGGGGTATAGAGCACAACGCACAGAGGAAGAGGGGGAGACATATTTATCTGTTACACAAGGAGGGAAGTCCCTACTGAGGGACAGGAAGTACTACGATCCATCCAGATCAGGATCCAAGTCTACGGTACAAAACCTTAGCAGCAACACGTTAAACATCGTCATAGTAACATCGGGTGGCTAACAAAGTAGTTTAATTTAGAAAAAAGTCACAGTTTTATTTTTAAGCAGAAATTGGTTAAAAAGTTATAAACGGTTCTAGGATCAGGTGATGTAATCTACACCATCAACATGTCTAGGATCAGGTGATGTAATCTACACCATCAACATGTCTAGGATCAGGTGGTGTAATCTACACCATCAACATGTCTAGGATCAGGTGATGTTGTAATCTAAACCATCAACATGTCTAGGATCAGGTGATGTAATCTACACCATCAACATGTCTAGGATCAGGTGGTGTTGTAATCTACACCATCAACATGTCTAGGATCAGGTGATGTTGTAATCTACACCATCAACATGTCTAGGATCAGGTGGTGATGTAACCAACACCATCAACATGTCTAGGATCAGGTGATGTTGCCATCAACATGTCTAGGATCAGGTGATGTTGTAATCTACTCCATTAACATGTCTAGGATCAGGTGATGTAATCTAAACCATCAAAATGTCTAGGATCAGGTGGTGTTGTAATCTACACCGTCAACATGTCTAGGATCAGGTGGTGTAATCTACACCATCAACATGTCTAGGATCAGGTGGTGTAATCTACACCATCAACATGTCTAGGATCAGGTGATGTAATCTACACCATCAACATGTCTAGGATCAGGTGATGTAATCTACACCATCAACATGTCTAGGATCAGGTGATGTAATCTACACCATCAACATGTCTAGGATCAGGTGGTGTTGTAATCTACACCATCAACATGTCTAGGATCAGGTGATGTTGCCATCAACACGTCTAGGATCAGGTGATGTAATCTACACCATCAACATGTCTAGGATCAGGTGGTGTAATCTACACCATCAACATGTCTAGGATCAGGTGATGTTGAAATCTACACCATCAACATGTCTAGGATCAGGTGATGTAATCTACACCATCAACATGTTTAGGATCAGGTGGTGATGTAATCTAAACCATCAACATGTCTAGGATCAGGTGATGTAATCTACACCATCAACATGTCTAGGATCAGGTGGTGATGTAATCTACACCATCAACATGTCTAGGATCAGGTGATGTTGTAATCTACACCATCAACATGTCTAGGATCAGGTGATGTAATCTACACCATCAACATGTCTAGGATCAGGTGGTGTTGTAATCTAAACCATCAACATGTCTAGGATCAGGTGATGTAATCTACACCATCAACATGTCTAGGATCAGGTGATGTAATCTAAACCATCAACATGTCTAGGATCAGGTGGTGATGTAATCTACACTATCAACATTTCTAGGATCAGGTGTTGATGTAATCTAAACCATCAACAGGTCTAGGATCAGGTGTTGTAATCTAAACCATCAACATGTCTAGGATCAGGTGATGTAATCTACATCAACATGTCTAGGATCAGGTGATGTTGTAATCTACACCATCAACATGTCTAGGATCAGGTGGTGTTGAAATCTACACCATCAACATGTCTAGGATCAGGTGGTGTTGAAATCTACACCATCAACATGTCTAGGATCAGGTGATGTTGTAATCTAAACCATCAACATGTCTAGGATCAGGTGTTGTAATCTACACCATCAACATGTCTAGGATCAGGTGATGTTGTAATCTACACCACCAACATGTCTAGGATCAGGTGGTGTAATCTACACCATCAACATGTCTAGGATCAGGTGGTGTTGTAATCTACACCATCAACATGTCTAGGATCAGGTGGTGTTGTAACCTACACCATCAACATGTCTAGGATCAGGTGTTGTAATCTAAACCATCAACATGTCTAGGATCAGGTGATGTTGTAATCTAAACCATCAACATCTCTAGGATCAGGTGATGTTGTAATCTAAACCATCAACATGTCTAGGATCAGGTGTTGTAATCTACACCATCAACATGTCTAGGATCAGGTGATGTTGTAATCTACACCACCAACATGTCTAGGATCAGGTGTTGTAATCTACACCATCAACATGTCTAGGATCAGGTGATGTTGTAATCTACACCACCAACATGTCTAGGATCAGGTGATGTAATCTACACCATCAACACGTCTAGGATCAGGTGATGTAATCTACACCATCAACATGTCTAGGATCAGATGGTGTTGTAATCTACACCAACATGTCTAGGATCAGGTGATGTAATCTAAACCATCAACATGTCTAGGATCAGGTGTTGTAATCTACACCAACATGTCTAGGATCAGGTGGTGTAATCTACACCATCAACATGTCTAGGATCAGGTGGTGTAATCTACACCACCAACATGTCTAGGATCAGGTGGTGTAATCTACACCATCAACATGTCTAGGATCAGGTGATGTAATCTACACCACCAACATGTCTAGGATCAGGTGGTGTTGCCATCAACACGTCTAGGATCAGGTGATGTAATCTACACCATCAACATGTCTAGGATCAGGTGTTGTAATCTACTCCATCAACATATCTAGGATCAGGTGATGTAATCTAAACCATCAACATGTCTAGGATCAGGTGATGTAATCTAAACCATCAACATGTCTAGGATCAGGTGGTGTTTTAATCTAAACCATCAACATTTCTAGGATCAGGTGGTGTTGTAATCTAAACCATCAACATGTCTAGGATCAGGTGGTGTTGTAATCTACACCATCAACATGTCTAGGATCAGGTGGTGTTGCTATCAACATGTCTAGGATCAGGTGATGTAATCTAAACCAACATCTCTAGGATCAGGATCAGGTGATGTAATCTAAACCATCAACATCTCTAGGATCAGGTGATGTAATCTAAACCATCAACATGTCTAGGATCAGGTGGTGTTGTAATCTAAACCATCAACATCTCTAGGATCAGGTGATGTAATCTACACCATCAACATGTCTAGGATCAGGTGTTGTAATCTAAACCATCAACATGTCTAGGATCAGGTGTTGTTGTAATCTAAACCATCAACATGTCTAGGATCAGGTGGTGTTGTAATCTAAACCATCAACATGTCTAGGATCAGGTGGTGTTGTAATCTAAACCATCAACATGTCTAGGATCAGGTGATGTAATGAACGTCAGATAAATGAACTATACACTTCTTATTACTCTTCATCATCAGCATCATCATGGCAATATACAAAGTCTGAGAAAACATGGCCACAGAAATACACAACAATGTCCTCAATCACAATGTCACATTTCTTTGAAGATTAAAATGTAACTAAGTCTTCTGGCAAAAAAAAATAATTAAAACACGATAGTTTTACTCAGTGGTCAAAACAACATCAAAGACTTCTCTCCAACCCCCCCCCCCCCCCAAAAAAAAAAAAAAAAAAATTAGGACATGATATGTTGTTAGTCAATCTAGTCAATCTTCCACTGCCTTTAATACAAAAATAAGAGAGTCAAATATAAATTAATATATATTAAAAGTCAGACAGGTTGTCACAGGAGAGGAGGCACTGAGGGGTTTAACCTAATTACTACCTTAACAAAACTACACCATCTACGTGTGTGTGTGTGTGTGTGTGTGTGTGGATGAAAGGGTTCCCTCCGTCTCCCCCCTGACCTGAGACCAGAACACCTCCACCTGGTGGTGAGTGTGTAGTACTACGGTTAATAGGGTGGGACTCCTACAACACAGGAAACAGGAAGTACACAACAGGAAGTGGTCGTCCGTCAGTGGGGAACACCGCTCGTCATCACGAGTCATCGTGCCAAAAACGGAAAAAGAAGGAACAGAGTCTTGTTGAGTTTTTAAGTCTTTTTTTTCTCCGCTTGATAATAAAAATAAGTCATTTTTTTTTTTTTGTATTTTACAATATAATTCAACATCTCCTCTGAGGCAGTGAGCCCACAGTCCAGCGCTGGCAATATTTCTGTTGTTTTTCTTTGTTTCGTCTTGACTTTTGGGGGGGGGGTTTACAAAAAGAAGAGGGATGAGGTTGGAGGAGTTTGGGATGAGGTCGGAGGAGGAGGAGGAGGAGAGGGGGATGAGGTCCTAGGAGGAGGAGAGGGGGATGAGGTCCTAGGAGGAGGAGAGGGGGATGAGGTCGGAGGAGGAGAGGGGAGGGGGATAAGTTCGGAGGAGGAGGAGAGGGGGATAAGGTCGGAGGAGGAGGAGAGGGGGATGAAGTCAGAGGAGGAGAGGGGGAGGGGGATAAGGTCGGAGGAGGAGAGGAGGAGGAGAGGGGGATGAGGTCAGAGGTTGAAAAGGGGATGAGGTGGGAGGAGGAGAGGAGGATGAGGTCGGAGGAGGAGAGGGGGATGAGGTCGGAGGAGGAGGAGGAGAAGGGGATGAGGTTGGATAAGGAGAAGGGGACAGGGGTGAGGTCGGAGGAGAAGAGGGGGAGGAGGAGAGGGGGAGGGAGATAAGGTCGGAGGAGGAGAGGGGGATGAGGTCGGATGAGGAGGATGAGGTCGGAGGAGGAGGAGAGGGGGATGAGGAGAATGAGGTTGGAGGAGAAGGGGAAGGGGATGAGGTCGGAGGGGGAGAAGGGGATGAGGTCGGAGGAGGAGGAGAGAGGGATGAGGTCGGAGGAGGAGGGGATGAGGTCGGAGGATGAGAGGGGGATGAGGTCAGAGAAGGAGAGGGGGTTGAGGTCGGAGGAGGAAAGGGGCATGATGTCAGAGGAGGAGAGGTGGATGAGGTCGGAGGAGGAGAGGGGGATGAGGTCGGAGGAGGAGAGGGGGATGAGGTCGGAGGAGTTGGAGAGGAGGATGAGGTCAGAGGAGAGGGGGATGAGGTTGGAGGAGGAGTGGGGGATGAGGTCAGAGGTTGAAAAGGGGATGAGGTGGGAGGAGGAGAGGGGGATGAGGTCGGAGGAGAGGAGGAGGAGAGGGGGATGAGGTCAGAGGTTGAAAAGGGGATGAGGTGGGAGGAGGAGAGGGGGATGAGGTTGGATAAGGAGAAGGGGACGGGGGTGAGGTCGGAGGAGAAGAGGGGGATGAGGTCGGAGGAGGAGGAGGATAAGGTCGGAGGAGGAGAGGGGGATGAGGTTGGAGGAGGAGAAGGGGATGAGGTCGGAGGAGGAGGAGAGGGGGATGAGATCGGAGGAGGAGGAGAGGGGATGTGCTCTGAGGAGGAGGAGAGAGGGATGAGGTCGGAGGAGGGGATGAGGTCGGAGGAGGAGTGGGGGATGAGGTCAGAGGTTGAAAAGGGGATGAGGTGGGAGGAGGAGAGGGGGATGAGGTCGGAGGAGGAGAGGAGGAGGAGAGGGGGATGAGGTCAGAGGTTGAAAAGGGGATGAGGTGGGAGGAGGAGAGGGGGATGAGGTCGGAGGAGGAGGAGAGGAGGATGAGGTCAGAGGAGGAGAGGGGGATGAGGTCGGAGGAGGAGGAGAGGAGGATGAGGTCGGAGGAGGAGAGGGGGGTGAGGTCGGAGGAGGAGGAGAGGGGGATGAGGTCCTAGGAGGAGGAGAGGGGGATGAGGTCGGAGGAGGAGGAGGAGGATGAGGTTGGAGGAGGAGGAGAGGGGGATGAGGTCGGAGGAGAGAGGGATGGGTTTCCTTCCAGAGAGAGACAGGAGCAGGAACAGGAGGCGGAACCTTTCATCCCAGGGTAAAGGGGGGACGTTTTACGAGGGAGGACACTTTGTACAGCCGCACTTCACCACCTTCTCCACTTCCTGTACGAAGGAGGAGCCGTCGGTGCAGTGGAAGGTGTATTTCCTGCGTTTGGAACGTAAAGGGGAGCAGCAGCCGCTCCCGCCCCCCCCTTCAGCCCCCTCCGGACAGGAGCCGCGGCACTCTAGACGGGAGACCTTCTCCTGGGTTTCACACGCCGAATAGCCCCTCTGGAGCTGGTAGACAGCTCGGAGCCGTTCCCCTCGACAGACCACCTCTACAGGGGAAGAGAGAGAAGAAGGGTTTATAGAGACAGAGAGAGAGAGAGAGAAGAAGGGTTTATAGAGAGAGAGAAGATAGGCTTAGAGAGAGAGAGAGAGAGAGAGAGAGAGAAGAAGGGCTTAGAGAGAGAAGAGAGAGAGAGAGAGAGAGAGAGAAGAAGGGCTTAGAGAGAGAGAGAAGAGAGGCTTAGAGAGAGAGAGAGAAGATAGGCTTAGAGAGAGAGAGAAGATAGGCTTAGAGAGAGAGAGAAGAGAGAGAGAGAGAAGAAGGGCTTAGAGAGAGAGAGAGAGAAGATAGGCTTAGAGAGAGAGAGAGAGAAGAAGGGCTTAGAGAGAGAGGGAGGGAGAGAGAGAGAAGGGCTGAGAGAGAGAGAGAGAGAAGGGCTGAGAGAGAGAGAGAGAGAGAGAGAGAGAATAAGGGTTTAGAAAGAGAGGGGCGGTAGTTAGAGAGGGAGAGAGATGGGAGGAGGTGTGGATGGATGGACGGATGGATGGATGGATGGATGGAGGGATGGATGGAGGGAGGGAGGGAGGGAGAGAGAGGGATGAGAGGTGTGGATTGATGAGGGAGGAAGGAAGGAAGGAAGGAAGGAAGGAAGGAAGGAAGGAAGGAGGGAGGGAGATAACGAAGGAACAAGGAAGGAAGAGTGTGAAAGGAGAGAGCAGAGGATGCGGGTGGCTGAGGTTGAAACAAGCTCATGTGGAACGGAAGATCTCCAATGTGATTGGCTGTGGAGGAGCATGGTCTCCAATGTGATTGGCTGTGGAGGAGGATGGGTTAAGGAGAGGGGGTGGCGGGGCAAAGAGGGCTGACCTCTGACCTCTGACCCTGAGAATCTCACCTGGGTGACCCCTCTGCCGGGGGGCGGTGGATCAGAGGAGGCTGGGGCAGACAGACAGCAGAGAGTTAGAGCAGACAGACAGTTAAAACACTAGCAGACAGACAGCAGAGAGTTAGAGCAGACAGACAGGGTTAAAACACTAACAGACAGACAGCAGAGAGTTAGAGCAGACAGACAGATGAACAGACAGACAGTGGCCAGATGAGACCGATGTGGAGACCCTCCCTCCCTCCCTCCCTCCCTCCCTCCCTCCCTCCCTCACCTCTGTCGCAGGCGTCCCCCGTGTATCCTGGGTTACATTGACAGTAGGCTTTGCCCAGGCCAGACAGCCTACATTTCCCATGTTTACATCTGGTCAGCTGACAGGGGTCCAGCACTTCCTGGTCTGCCTCGTCACACAGCACCCCGAGGAATCCTGGCTGGCAGCGACAGGAGTAGGAGTAGGAATTGATAGGAAGACATGAACCATGGATACACCTGCAGGAAGGAGGAGGGAGAGATGGGGGGGGGAGAGAGGAGGGGGAGGGAGAGGACGGAGAGAGAGAGAGATGGGGGAGGGAGAGGACGGAGAGAGAGAGAGAGATGGGGGAGGGAGAGGGGAGGGAGAGGACGGAGAGAGAGAGAGAGATGGGGGAGGGAGAGGGGAGGGAGAGGAAGGAGAGAGAGAGAGATGGGGGAGGGAGAGGGGAGGGAGAGGAAGGAGAGAGAGAGAGATGGGAGAGGGGAGGGAGAGGAAGGAGAGAGCGAGAGATGGGGGAGGGGAGGGAGAGGAAGGAGAGAGAGAGAGATGGGGGAGGGAGAGGGGAGGGAGAGGAAGGAAAGAGAGAGATGGGGGAGGGAGAGGGGAGGGAGAGGAAGGAGAGAGAGAGAGATGGGGGAGGGAGAGGGGAGGGAGAGGAAGGAGAGAGAGAGAGATGGGGGAGGGAGAGGGGAGGGAGAGGAAGGAGAGAGAGAGAGATGGGGGAGGGAGAGGGGAGGGAGAGGAAGGAGAGAGAGAGAGATGGGGGAGGGAGAGGGGAGGGAGAGGAAGGAGAGAGAGAGAGATGGGGGAGGGAGAGGGGAGGGAGAGGAAGGAGAGAGAGAGAGATGGGGGAGGGAGAGGAAGGAGAGAGAGAGAGATGGGGGAGGGAGAGGGGAGGGAGAGGAAGGAGAGAGAGAGAGATGGAGAGGGGAGGGGAGGGAGAGAGATGGGGAGGGGAGGGAGAGGAGAGGGAGAGAGATGGGGGAGGGGGAGGAGAAATACAATTGAAATGGATCGCCACCCCTCCCTTCCCCTCACTCATTCCTCTCCATCCTCCCCCTCACCCTCACCCCCATCCTCCCCTCACCCATCACCCCCATCCCCAGTCCACTGACTTGTTCCCATCACAGGGGTTGTTGACCTGGTCCTGACAACGGTCTCCGGTCCATCCAGGGTGGCAGGTACAGGAGAAGCCTCTCTGACCGGTTGGGTGGCACTCACCCTGGCCACACACACCTGCCTGGCACGGCTGGCATCCCGCTTCGACCCCAGTCTGGAAAACACAACAGGGTTCAGTTTAGAGGAGCTGGTTTAGTCTTTGACATTGTCTACGAACCAGCCTTTTCCAGGTGAGGGAAACCTCCTGGGTGTGTGTGTGTTTCCATGTGTGTAAAGATTAGAGTTTTATCTGGTTGGTTTTGCTGTATGTTTGATCTTCCTTCATAATGCCAGTGTTTCAATATATGTCCCTGCTCCAGTCTGACCCCCAGGTCCTGTCCCTGCTCCAGTCTGACCCCCAGGTCCTGTCCCTGCTCCAGCCTGACCCCCAGGTCCTGTCCCTGCTCCAGACTGACCCACAGGTCCTGTACCTGCTCCAGTCTGACCCCCAGGTCCTGTACCTGTCCCTGCTCCAGCCTGACCCCCAGGTCCTGTCCCTGCTCCAGTCTGACCCCCAGGTCCCTGCTCCAGTCTGACCTCCAGGTCCTGTCCCTGCTCCAGCCTGACCCCCAGGTCCTGTCCCTGCTCCAGTCTGACCCCCAGGTCCCTGCTCCAGTCTGACCCCCAGGTCCTGTACCTGTCCCTGCTCCAGTCTGACCCCCAGGTCCTGTACCTGTCCCTGCTCCAGCCTGACCCCCAGGTCCTGTCCCTGCTCCAGTATGACCCCCAGGTCCTGTACCTGTCCCTGCTCCAGTCTGACCCCCAGGTCCAGTACCTGCTCCAGTCTGACCCCCAGGTCCTGTCCCTGTCCCTGCTCCAGTGTGACCCCCAGGTCCCTGCTCCAGTCTGACCCCAAGGTACCTGCTCCAGCCTGACCCCCAGGTCCTGTCCCTGTCCCTGCTCCAGTCTGACCCCCAGGTCCTGCACCTGTCCCTGCTCCAGTCTGACCCCCAGGTCCCAGCTCCAAAATGACCCCCAGGTCCCTGCTCCAGTCTGACCCCCAGGTCCCTGTTCCAGTCTGACCCCAAGGTCTTGTCCCTGCTCCAGTCTGACCCCCAGGTCCTGTCCCTGCTCCAGTCTGACCCCCAGGTCCTGTCCCTGCTCCAGTCTGACCCCCAGGTCCTGTACCTGTCACTGCTCCAGCCTGACCCCCAGGTCATGTCCCAGCTCCAGTCTGACAACCAGGTCATGTCCCAGCTCCAGTCTTACCCCCAGGTCCTGTCCCTGCTCCAGCCTGACCCCCAGGTCCTGTCCCTGCTCCAGCCTGACCCCCAGGTCCTGTCCCTGCTCCAGACTGACCCCCAGGTCCTGTCACTGTCCCTGTTCCAGACTGACCCCCAGGTCCTCTACGTGTCCCTGCTCCAGTCTGACCCCTAGGTCCTGTACCTGTCCCGGTCCCTGCTCCAGTCTGACCCCCAGGTCCTGTCCCTGCTCCAGACTGACCCCCAGGTCCTGTCACTGTCCCTGCTCCAGACTGACCCCCAGGTCCTCTACCTGTCCCTGCTCCAGTCTGACCCCTAGGTCCTGTACCTGTCCCGGTCCCTGCTCCAGTCTGACCCCCAGGTCCTGTCCCTGCTACAGCCTGACACCCAGGACCTGTCCCTGCTCCAGGCTGACCCCTAGGTCCTGTCCCTGCTCTAGTCTGACCCCCAGGTCCTGTCCCTGTCGCTGTTCCAGACTGACCCCCAGGTCCCTGTTCCAGACTGACCCCCAGGTCCTGTCCCTGCTCCAGCCTGACTCCCAGGTCCTGTCCCTGCTCCATCCTGACTCCAAGGTCCTGTCCCTGCTCCAGCCTGACCCCCAGGTCCCTGCTCAAGTCTGACCCCCAGGTCCTGTCCCTGTCCCTGTCCCTGCTCCAGCCTGACTCCCAGGTCCTGTCCCTGCTCCAGCCTGACTCCCAGGTCCTGTCCCTGCTCCAGCCTGACCCCCAGGTCCCTGCTCCAGTCTGACCTCCAGGTCCTGTCCCTGTCCCTGCTCCAGCCTGACTCCCAGGTCCTGTCCCTGCTCCAGCCTGACCCCCAGGTCCTGTCCCTGCTCCAGCCTGACTCCCAGGTCCTGTCCCTGCTCCAGACTGACCCCCAGGTCCTGTCCCTGTCCCTGCTCCAGACTGACCCCCAGGTCCTCTACCTGTCCCTGCTCCAGTCTGACCCCTAGGTCCTGTACCTGTCCCTGCTACAGCCTGACCCCCAGGTCCCTGCTCCAGTCTGACCCCCAGGTCCTGTCCCTGCTACAGCCTGACCCCCAGGACCTGTCCCTGCTCCAGGCTGACCCCTAGGTCCTGTCCCTGCTCTAGTCTGACCCCCAGGTCCTGTCCCTGTTCCAGACAGACCCCCAGGTCCCTGTTCCAGACTGACCCCCAGGTCCTGTCCCTGCTCCAGCCTGACTCCCAGGTCCTGTCCCTGCTCCAGCCTGACCCCCAGGTCCCTGCTCCAGTCTGACCCCCAGGTCCTGTCCCTGTCCCTGCTCCAGCCTGACTCCCAGGTCCTGTCCCTGCTCCAGCCTGACCCCCAGGTCCTGTCCCTGCTCCAGCCTGACTCCCAGGTCCTGTCCCTGCTCCAGCCTGACTCCCAGGTCCTGTCCCTGCTCCAGTCTGACCCCCAGGTCCCTACTCCAGCCTGACCCCCAGGTCCTGTCCCTGCTCCAGCCTGACTCCCAGGTCCTGTCCCTGCTCCAGCCTGACCCCCAGGTCTTGTCCCTGCTCCAGCCTGACTCCCAGGTCCTGTCCCTGCTCCAGTCTGACCCCCAGGTCCCTGCTCCAGCCTGACCCCCAGGTCCTGTCCCTGCTCCAGCCTGACTCCCAGGTCCTGTCCCTGCTCCAGCCTGACTCCCAGGTCCTGTCCCTGCTCCAGCCTGACTCCAAGGTCCTGTCCCTGCTCCAGTCTGACCCACAGGTCCTGTACCTGTCCCTGCTCCAGCCTGACTCCCAGGTTCTGTCCCTGCTCCAGCCTGACTCCCAGGTCCTGTCCCTGCTCCAGCCTGACCCCCAGGTCCCTGCTCCAGTCTGACCCCCAGGTCCTGTCCCTGCTCCAGTCTGACCCCCAGGTCTTGTCCCTGCTCCAGTCTGACCCACAGGTCCTGTACCTGTCCCTGCTCCAGTCTGACCCCCAGGTCCTGTACCTGTCCCTGCTCCAGTCTGACCCCCAGGTCCTGTCCCTGCTCCAGTCTGACCCCCAGGTCCTGTACCTGCTCCAGCCTGACCCCCAGGTCCTGTCCCTGCTCCAGACTGACCCACAGGTCCTGTACCTGCTCCAGTCTGACCCCCAGGTCCTGTACCTGTCCCTGCTCCAGTCTGACCCCCAGGTCCTGTTCCTGTCCCTGCTCCAGTCTGACCCCCAGGTCCTGTCCCTGTCCCTGCTCCAGTCTGACCCCCAGGTCCTGTACCTGTCCCTGCTCCAGTCTGACCCCCAGGTCCTGTCCCTGTCCCTGTTCCAGTCTGACCCCCAGGTCCTGTACCCGTCCCTGCTCCAGTCTGACCCCCAGGTCTTGTCCCTGCTCCAGTCTGACCCCCAGGTCCTGTACCTGTCCCTGCTCCAGTCTGACCCCCAGGTCCTGTCCCTGTCCCTGCTCCAGTCTGACCCCCAGGTCCTGTACCTGTCCCTGCTCCAGTCTGACCCACAGGTCCTGTCCCTGTCCCTGTTCCAGTCTGACCCCCAGGTCCTGTCCCTGTCCCTGCTCCAGCCTGACTCCCAGGTCCTGTCCCTGCTCCAGCCTGACCCCCAGGTCCTGTCCCTGCTCCAGCCTGACCCCCAGGTCCCTGCTCCAGTCTGACCCCCAGGTCCTTTCCCTGCTCCAGTCTGACCCCCAGGTCTTGTCCCTGCTCCAGTCTGACCCACAGGTCCTGTACCTGTCCCTGCTCCAGTCTGACCCCCAGGTCTTGTCCCTGCTCCAGTCTGACCCACAGGTCCTGTACCTGTCCCTGCTCCAGCCTGACTCCCAGGTCCTGTCCCTGCTCCAGCCTGACTCCCAGGTCCTGTCCCTGCTCCAGCCTGACTCCAAGGTCCTGTCCCTGCTCCAGTCTGACCCACAGGTCCTGTACCTGTCCCTGCTCCAGCCTGACTCCCAGGTCCTGTCCCTGCTCCAGCCTGACCCCCAGGTCCCTGCTCCAGTCTGACCCCCAGGTCCTGTCCCTGCTCCAGTCTGACCCCCAGGTCTTGTCCCTGCTCCAGTCTGACCCACAGGTCCTGTACCTGTCCCTGCTCCAGTCTGACCCCCAGGTCCTGTACCTGTCCCTGCTCCAGTCTGACCCCCAGGTCCTGTCCCTGCTCCAGTCTGACCCCCAGGTCCTGTACCTGCTCCAGCCTGACCCCCAGGTCCTGTCCCTGCTCCAGACTGACCCACAGGTCCTGTACCTGCTCCAGTCTGACCCCCAGGTCCTGTACCTGTCCCTGCTCCAGTCTGACCCCCAGGTCCTGTTCCTGTCCCTGCTCCAGTCTGACCCCCAGGTCCTGTCCCTGTCCCTGCTCCAGTCTGACCCCCAGGTCCTGTACCTGTCCCTGCTCCAGTCTGACCCCCAGGTCCTGTCCCTGTCCCTGTTCCAGTCTGACCCCCAGGTCCTGTACACGTCCCTGCTCCAGTCTGACCCCCAGGTCTTGTCCCTGCTCCAGTCTGACCCCCAGGTCCTGTACCTGTCCCTGCTCCAGTCTGACCCCCAGGTCCTGTCCCTGTCCCTGCTCCAGTCTGACCCCCAGGTCCTGTACCTGTCCCTGCTCCAGTCTGACCCCCAGGTCCTGTCCCTGTCCCTGTTCCAGTCTGACCCCCAGGTCCTGTCCCTGTCCCTGCTCCAGCCTGACTCCCAGGTCCTGTCCCTGCTCCAGCCTGACCCCCAGGTCCTGTACCTGCTCCAGTCTGACCCCCAGGTCCTGTACCTGTCCCTGCTCCAGTCTGACCCCCAGGTCCTGTTCCTGTCCCTGCTCCAGTCTGACCCCCAGGTCCTGTCCCTGTCCCTGCTCCAGTCTGACCCCCAGGTCCTGTACCTGTCCCTGCTCCAGTCTGACCCCCAGGTCCTGTCCCTGTCCCTGCTCCAGCCTGACTCCCAGGTCCTGTCCCTGCTCCAGCCTGACCCCCAGGTCCTGTCCCTGCTCCAGCCTGACTCCCAGGTCCTGTCCCTGCTCCAGCCTGACTCCCAGGTCCTGTCCCTGCTCCAGTCTGACCCCCAGGTCCCTACTCCAGCCTGACCCCCAGGTCCTGTCCCTGCTCCAGCCTGACTCCCAGGTCCTGTCCCTGCTCCAGCCTGACCCCCAGGTCTTGTCCCTGCTCCAGCCTGACTCCCAGGTCCTGTCCCTGCTCCAGTCTGACCCCCAGGTCCCTGCTCCAACCTGACCCCCAGGTCCTGTCCCTGCTCCAGCCTGACTCCCAGGTCCTGTCCCTGCTCCAGCCTGACTCCCAGGTCCTGTCCCTGCTCCAGCCTGACTCCAAGGTCCTGTCCCTGCTCCAGTCTGACCCACAGGTCCTGTACCTGTCCCTGCTCCAGCCTGACTCCCAGGTCCTGTCCCTGCTCCAGCCTGACTCCCAGGTCCTGTCCCTGCTCCAGCCTGACCCCCAGGTCCCTGCTCCAGTCTGACCCCCAGGTCCTGTCCCTGCTCCAGTCTGACCCCCAGGTCTTGTCCCTACTCCAGTCTGACCCACAGGTCCTGTACCTGTCCCTGCTCCAGTCTGACCCCCAGGTCCTGTACCTGTCCCTGCTCCAGTCTGACCCCCAGGTCCTGTCCCTGCTCCAGTCTGACCCCCAGGTCCTGTACCTGCTCCAGCCTGACCCCCAGGTCCTGTCCCTGCTCCAGACTGACCCACAGGTCCTGTACCTGCTCCAGTCTGACCCCCAGGTCCTGTACCTGTCCCTGCTCCAGTCTGACCCCCAGGTCCTGTTCCTGTCCCTGCTCCAGTCTGACCCCCAGGTCCTGTCCCTGTCCCTGCTCCAGTCTGACCCCCAGGTCCTGTACCTGTCCCTGCTCCAGTCTGACCCCCAGGTCGTGTCCCTGTCCCTGTTCCAGTCTGACCCCCAGGTCCTGTACCCGTCCCTGCTCCAGTCTGACCCCCAGGTCTTGTCCCTGCTCCAGTCTGACCCCCAGGTCCTGTACCTGTCCCTGCTCCAGTCTGACCCCCAGGTCCTGTTCCTGTCCCTGCTCCAGTCTGACCCCCAGGTCCTGTCCCTGTCCCTGCTCCAGTCTGACCCCCAGGTCCTGTACCTGTCCCTGCTCCAGTCTGACCCCCAGGTCCTGTCCCTGTCCCTGTTCCAGTCTGACCCCCAGGTCCTGTACCCGTCCCTGCTCCAGTCTGACCCCCAGGTCTTGTCCCTGCTCCAGTCTGACCCCCAGGTCCTGTACCTGTCCCTGCTCCAGTCTGACCCCCAGGTCCTGTCCCTGCTCCAGACTGACCCACAGGTCCTGTACCTGCTCCAGTCTGACCCCCAGGTCCTGTACCTGTCCCTGCTCCAGTCTGACCCCCAGGTCCTGTACCTGTCCCTGCTCCAGTCTGACCCCCAGGTCCTGTTCCTGTCCCTTCTCCAGTCTGACCCCCAGGTCCTGTACCTGTCCCTGCTCCAGTCTGACCCCCAGGTCCTGTTCCTGTCCCTGCTCCAGTCTGACCCCCAGGTCCTGTCCCTGTCCCTGCTCCAGTCTGACCCCCAGGTCCTGTACCTGTCCCTGCTCCAGTCTGACCCCCAGGTCCTGTCCCTGTCCCTGTTCCAGTCTGACCCCCAGGTCCTGTACCCGTCCCTGCTCCAGTCTGACCCCCAGGTCTTGTCCCTGCTCCAGTCTGACCCCAGGTCCTGTACCTGTCCCTGCTCCAGTCTGACCCCCAGGTCCTGTCCCTGTCCCTGCTCCAGTCTGACCCCCAGGTCCTGTACCTGTCCCTGCTCCAGTCTGACCCCCAGGTCCTGTCCCTGTCCCTGTTCCAGTCTGACCCCCAGGTCCTGTCCCTGTCCCTGCTCCAGCCTGACTCCCAGGTCCTGTCCCTGCTCCAGCCTGACCCCCAGGTCCTGTCCCTGCTCCAGCCTGACCCCCAGGTCCCTACTCCAGCCTGACCCCCAGGTCCTGTCCCTGCTCCAGCCTGACTCCCAGGTCCTGTCCCTGCTCCAGCCTGACCCCCAGGTCTTGTCCCTGCTCCAGCCTGACTCCCAGGTCCTGTCCCTGCTCCAGTCTGACCCCCAGGTCCCTGCTCCAGCCTGACCCCCAGGTCCTGTCCCTGCTCCAGCCTGACTCCCAGGTCCTGTCCCTGCTCCAGCCTGACTCCCAGGTCCTGTCCCTGCTCCAGCCTGACTCCAAGGTCCTGTCCCTGCTCCAGTCTGACCCACAGGTCCTGTACCTGTCCCTGCTCCAGCCTGACTCCCAGGTCCTGTCCCTGCTCCAGCCTGACTCCCAGGTCCTGTCCCTGCTCCAGCCTGACCCCCAGGTCCCTGCTCCAGTCTGACCCCCAGGTCCTGTCCCTGCTCCAGTCTGACCCCCAGGTCTTGTCCCTACTCCAGTCTGACCCACAGGTCCTGTACCTGTCCCTGCTCCAGTCTGACCCCCAGGTCCTGTACCTGTCCCTGCTCCAGTCTGACCCCCAGGTCCTGTCCCTGCTCCAGTCTGACCCCCAGGTCCTGTACCTGCTCCAGCCTGACCCCCAGGTCCTGTCCCTGCTCCAGACTGACCCACAGGTCCTGTACCTGCTCCAGTCTGACCCCCAGGTCCTGTACCTGTCCCTGCTCCAGTCTGACCCCCAGGTCCTGTTCCTGTCCCTGCTCCAGTCTGACCCCCAGGTCCTGTCCCTGTCCCTGCTCCAGTCTGACCCCCAGGTCCTGTACCTGTCCCTGCTCCAGTCTGACCCCCAGGTCCTGTCCCTGTCCCTGTTCCAGTCTGACCCCCAGGTCCTGTACCCGTCCCTGCTCCAGTCTGACCCCCAGGTCTTGTCCCTGCTCCAGTCTGACCCCCAGGTCCTGTACCTGTCCCTGCTCCAGTCTGACCCCCAGGTCCTGTTCCTGTCCCTGCTCCAGTCTGACCCCCAGGTCCTGTCCCTGTCCCTGCTCCAGTCTGACCCCCAGGTCCTGTACCTGTCCCTGCTCCAGTCTGACCCCCAGGTCCTGTCCCTGTCCCTGTTCCAGTCTGACCCCCAGGTCCTGTACCCGTCCCTGCTCCAGTCTGACCCCCAGGTCTTGTCCCTGCTCCAGTCTGACCCCCAGGTCCTGTACCTGTCCCTGCTCCAGTCTGACCCCCAGGTCCTGTCCCTGCTCCAGACTGACCCACAGGTCCTGTACCTGCTCCAGTCTGACCCCCAGGTCCTGTACCTGTCCCTGCTCCAGTCTGACCCCCAGGTCCTGTACCTGTCCCTGCTCCAGTCTGACCCCCAGGTCCTGTTCCTGTCCCTGCTCCAGTCTGACCCCCAGGTCCTGTACCTGTCCCTGCTCCAGTCTGACCCCCAGGTCCTGTTCCTGTCCCTGCTCCAGTCTGACCCCCAGGTCCTGTCCCTGTCCCTGCTCCAGTCTGACCCCCAGGTCCTGTACCTGTCCCTGCTCCAGTCTGACCCCCAGGTCCTGTCCCTGTCCCTGTTCCAGTCTGACCCCCAGGTCCTGTACCCGTCCCTGCTCCAGTCTGACCCCCAGGTCTTGTCCCTGCTCCAGTCTGACCCCCAGGTCCTGTACCTGTCCCTGCTCCAGTCTGACCCCCAGGTCCTGTCCCTGTCCCTGCTCCAGTCTGACCCCCAGGTCCTGTACCTGTCCCTGCTCCAGTCTGACCCCCAGGTCCTGTCCCTGTCCCTGTTCCAGTCTGACCCCCAGGTCCTGTCCCTGTCCCTGCTCCAGCCTGACTCCCAGGTCCTGTCCCTGCTCCAGCCTGACCCCCAGGTCCTGTCCCTGCTCCAGCCTGACCCCCAGGTCCCTACTCCAGCCTGACCCCCAGGTCCTGTCCCTGCTCCAGCCTGACTCCCAGGTCCTGTCCCTGCTCCAGCCTGACCCCCAGGTCTTGTCCCTGCTCCAGCCTGACTCCCAGGTCCTGTCCCTGCTCCAGTCTGACCCCCAGGTCCCTGCTCCAGCCTGACCCCCAGGTCCTGTCCCTGCTCCAGCCTGACTCCCAGGTCCTGTCCCTGCTCCAGCCTGACTCCCAGGTCCTGTCCCTGCTCCAGCCTGACTCCAAGGTCCTGTCCCTGCTCCAGTCTGACCCACAGGTCCTGTACCTGTCCCTGCTCCAGCCTGACTCCCAGGTCCTGTCCCTGCTCCAGCCTGACTCCCAGGTCCTGTCCCTGCTCCAGCCTGACCCCTAGGTCCCTGCTCCAGTCTGACCCCCAGGTCCTGTCCCTGCTCCAGTCTGACCCCCAGGTCTTGTCCCTACTCCAGTCTGACCCACAGGTCCTGTACCTGTCCCTGCTCCAGTCTGACCCCCAGGTCCTGTACCTGTCCCTGCTCCAGTCTGACCCCCAGGTCCTGTCCCTGCTCCAGTCTGACCCCCAGGTCCTGTACCTGCTCCAGCCTGACCCCCAGGTCCTGTCCCTGCTCCAGACTGACCCACAGGTCCTGTACCTGTCCCTGCTCCAGTCTGACCCCCAGGTCCTGTACCTGTCCCTGCTCCAGTCTGACCCCCAGGTCCTGTCCCTGCTCCAGTCTGACCCCCAGGTCCTGTACCTGCTCCAGCCTGACCCCCAGGTCCTGTCCCTGCTCCAGACTGACCCACAGGTCCTGTACCTGCTCCAGTCTGACC